>NC_139945.1:56408919-56478919 GCF_963454915.1 Gymnoscopelus microlampas
TAAAATACAAAACAAAAAAAAACATTTGAATCTGTTTCAGTGAATAAAACGTTTGACAGGAAGTTACTTTTAATATCCAACCTTTCACTTCATATAAGAACCAGACATGCAGTGGTGTAAAGTAACTAATCACATTTACTCAAGTAAAATTTTGAGGTGCTTATACTTTATCTTTACTGGAGTATTTCCAATTTCCAGTACTTTTACTTATACTCGACTACATCTCACAAGCAAATATTGTACTTTTACAATTATTTGAAAACTTTAGTTACTAGTTACTTAATTAATTTTACTTAGTTAATTTACAGATATAAATTATAACATTATAAAAAATACATTAAACACTTTAGCCCTATTTTATACCTAGGCTATTTGAAAATAGCCGATCTACAAGCTCACAATGCGTCGCATTGCGACGCATTGTGAGCTTGTAGATCGGCTATTTTCAAACATTTTAGTACTTTTACTTTTGGTACTTTAAATACCTTTTTATAGCAATATTTTGTACTGTTAATTCTAGACTTTTACTTGTAACAGAATACTTCTAAATTGCAGTACTGATACTTTTACTTAAGTAAAATATTTGAGTACTTTTTCCACCACTGCAAAAATGATTGTTTAACATGATGATTATGTGTTATTGTCACTGTGAAGAAGTTTGTTGTTTAATTTAATGTCATCTTTGTTTTATTTCCAGTGTTCCATGAGGACATTAAAGTCGTTGGCTGTTCAGACACAGTTAAAGACCCATATAAAGAGTGGATGCGGGAACTGGATGGTGAAGTGATGATGTACGCAGACTTCAACAAAGGGAAGGTGGTGGAGCCTCATCCTCCGTTTGTAGATCATATGACCTTCAAAGGGTTTTATGAAGCAGCTTTGAATGGTCAGGCGGTCTGCAAACTCAACCTGGACAACACTCGCACTGCCTTGAAGAAACCACCAGTGAAATGTACATGAATACTATGAACACAATAGTTATGAACTAAAACGGTTGAATATATTTAACATTAATAAAAATGTTTAAACATGTATATTAAGCATTTATGGTGAAATGTTTTCTAAATAATATGTATTTCTAGTAAACATGAATATGTGCTCAATGTGCTTTATTTTTTATTTTATTTAACAAATCTATGCATTAGTATGTACTTGTATTGTACTTTTAGTATTGTGCTTTTACTCCACACAATTATTTGAAAACTTTAGTTACTAGTTACTTTGTAGATTTTGATTATTATTACAAATCATACAGTAACCACTTCAGCCCTATAGGCCATTTGAAAATAGCCGATCTACAAGCTCACAATGCGTCACTAATCACGATTTGAGGCATTGTGAGTTTGTAGATCTGCTATTTTCAAAAGATTTGTATACATTTCAAGACTTGAAATGGGACATTTTGTATAATGAGTATTTTTACTTTTTGTTCTTTAAGTACATTTTGATGCAAATACTTTTGTACTTTTACTCAAGTACATTTTGAATTCCGGACGTTTAATTGTAACAGAGTATTTCTCTATATTGCAATTTTTGATACTTTTAAGTAAAACATTTAAGTACTTTTTCCACCACTGAAGGATGGTAGAGTGTGTTACTTTATGGTTGTTTAATTTATTGATCAATACAAAAAAAGCTCATGAGCTTGTAGAGTGTAGGGTGGGCGTGGCCTATCACCTTGGGGGGTTGGTTTGAATCTGTAGGTGTGGTCAAACACTAAATAATCCTATTTCAACTGGATGGGACCCCCCAAAAATAATCCTATTTGAACTGGAGACCCCCCAAAATTGTAATATTGATTGACCTGGTATCCTATAGTTTCTTTGAGGCTCTTCATTGTTCTCTCTACTCTCTATATGTGACTATTTACCTTGTTTGCTGACTAGAGTCACTGATGGGAAAAGTACTCAAATGTTTTATTAAGTAAAATAATCAATGCTGCAATCTAGAAGTACTCTGTTACAAGTAAAAGTCCTGAATTCAAGAATGACTTGAGTAAAAGTACAAAAGTATTTGCATCAAAATTTACTTAAAGTACCAAAAGTACTAAAATGTTTGAAAATAGCAGATCTACAAGTTCATAGCGCGGCACTCGGTGCCGCGCTATGAGCTTGTAGATCTTCTATTTTCAAATAGCCTATATATTATAAAAAGGGGTTATCCTGGAAATACATGATGGGGTCTGACAGACAGACAGACAGACAGACAGACAGACAGACAGACAGACAACTGGACACATAGAGAAACAAAACTTAACTGGTTGATCAATCTCATTGTATTTAAGATATTCAATATACATTCAAAATATTTTAATGCTAGATTTCACATCCTGAACCTATTTCAGACTTTGTTATATTTGGCCGATAGGGGGCAGTTAGCCTAGTGTTGATATTATACAGATGATAATAAAACTGAACATTATTGACATTTTTAATTGTCTATTTCCAGATGGATATGTGTTCTATCAGGCTGCCCGCTGTGTGTTTAACTCCAGTGAGCTGAAGGACATACAGTACATACTGTCATTGAATTTCGATGGTGATGAGTTCCTCAGGTGGGACAGTAGAGTAGATCAGTATGTTGGATACACTGATTTTGGTGTGAAGAACGCAGAGCGCAGCAATAAAGATCCTGGAGAACTGGCTTATAGGAGAGCACAACCGGTTACATGGCGGCTTTCCGACATGTCGCCTTTCCGACGTTAACGAACCCTATACCTAACCCTCACCCTAACCCTAACCGCACGCGGAAGCCACTAGTCGGAGTGGCGAGATGTCGGCGTGGAAGACTGTTACCAGCACAACCAGAGGCATTCTGCAAACACAACGCTGAGATCTACTACTCCTCTGTTCTGAACAAGAGAGGTGATGATCTCAGAGCAGCACTCAACACTCATCACCTCATAAACTATAACATGAAATCACATGATTCTATTCAGAGATGATTAATGGTGTTAATATTGATCTGATAATGATTATAAAACATGACTTAATCTGCTGACAAACATTTCAGATCCTCTTAACCCATTAAGATCTGAAGAAGCATCTGTGTCACATTTTGATTTGAGCTAAAAAGCATTATTTTACACTTTGGCTTTTAAAAAATAGCAGACCTACAAGCTCATAGCGCGGCACCGAGTGCCGCGCTATGAGCTTGTAGATCTGCTATTTTTTTTAAATCAAGAACATTTGTGTAAATTCATATATTTATATTATTTTAAAGCTAACATTTTTAACTCAAATCTTTGCTTCTGGCGGTCCCTGGAACAAAGTATTTTGAGATGGGCGTCAGCATTTTGGGTGGTCCTTTACTGAATAAGGTTGAGAGCTACTGATAAAGCAACAATAGTTTTTTGATAAAACTGGATTTAGAAGACATTAGTAAAATCGGCCTCAGGTCTTAACAGATTTTTTGCAGTTGTCTGCCAGAGATTTTTCAATGGAGAAAAAAAAAGTACTCAGGAGCCGAGATAAAATGTTTTAAAAAAGGATCTCATCCACTAAAGGAAGTGGATGAGAGTAAAGATCTTCGAAAATTCATATCTCCTTGGTCTTTGGGTCAAATTTATTTTTTTACTAAAAACGAGTTAACTCGATCTTGGCAGGTAAGTGATGAAAAGCTAATAACGAGTTAAGTCGTTCTAGGCAGTCAATGTGTGGTTTAAACACTTAAAGGGATAGTTCAACCCAAAAATGACTTATTTTCTACACCCCATGAAGCCTTGAATTCATGGAGATTTTTTAGTTTTTGTCGCATTCCTGAGACAATAATTTGATTGAATAATTTGGAAAGATGCTAATGTCTCTGGTAGGAGACTCAAAGGAGACTCTTTGAGTCTCCTATTGGAGAGACCGCCGGTCATCAAATTATTGGCTTAGGAATGCGACAAAAACTAAAAAAATATAGTTCTAGTTCAAGGCCAGGTCTAGTGCTACAGTCTGCAGATTATGGTGGTAGATTGGGAGTGAGTCTGCAGCTCTAACTGCAATGGGGAGTTTGTTCCACCGTTTGGGAGCCAGAAGGGAGAAGAGTCTAGGACGTGAGGAGCGTTGTCCAGGGTGTTTTAGAGAAGATTCTGACAGCTTCCCTGTGTTAGCTGATCTGAGTGAGCGGGAGGGGTTGTAAGCCTGTTGAAGGTTTCTAGATCATTTGGATCTCATTTGGATAATATACAATTATTAATGATAATGACATGTTCAAATGACTGGTATATATTAATAAGTGTAATAATAATGGTAATAATAATAATAATAATAAGGGTAATAATAATAATAATAATAAATGTAATAATAATAATAATAATAATAATAATAATAATAATAATAATAATAATAATAATAATAATAATAATAATAATCTTATTTATCCAGTGGAGCCCAAAGTGAGACTGAAGTCAGAGACTCCCCCTCGTCGTGGTGAACACACTCACATGCTGAGGTGCAGCAGCTACGTCTTCTATCCTAAAGTGATCCTGGTGACCTGGTGGAGAGGTCAAGAACCTTTGACCTCTGGTCTCTCCTCTACTGATGAGCTGTCTGATGGAGCCTGGTACTACCAGTACCACTCCTACCTGGAGTACACACCCAGGTACACACCTAACAGACACCTATACATAGAAATACACACCTAATAGACACCTATACTGCCCTGCCAAGGCAGAGTGCAGTAACTACGAAAACAAAAATCACTGAAAAATGTGTTTAAAAGTGATTCAACTGGTCAGCCAAATGAGATATTGGCATATAAGTGATATTACACTAATTGTACATCTGTTCTTGAGGTAATTGTTTATCCCCCAACATCACAAAGGCTAATTTGACCTTTGGGCAACCCAAATAAGTCGGTGTGTCCAAAAACGTAGTTACTGCTCTTTGGCTTGGCAGGGCAGTATACATATATTCTTTAAAAATAAAACAAGTGTGACTCACTTGCTGAAAATGGCCCATTAATTGGTCGGCTAATATGAAGTCACACACGCGCGCACACACACGCGCGCGCGCGCACGCACGCACACACACACACACACACACACACACACACACACACACACACACACACACTCACACACACGCATGATGAACGCACACAGAGACCCGCGAGCGAGTGTGCTATGCATGAATACACACACAGGAATACGCTATTATGTGTGTATCTCGTTACTAAGTTTCTTCTGCCTCTTGCCTTCCTATTTTTCCTGCATTGGGGAGGGAATAGTGGAATACAAAATAAACGCTAGAGCGGAGGAGAGCCCAGCGGGGCATTCACGCTCCTACACAAAGATAGTCAAACTAAATATTAACAAAAGTAAACGGATCAATGTGCCGCGTTTCAGCGTGTAGATCGGCTACTACTGTGTGTGTGTGTGTGTGTGTGTGTGTGTGTGTGTGTGTGTGTGTGTGTGTGTATTACAGAAACAGATGATGTAACATCATATCTTTAATCTGATTGGCTGATTCTTCTAAACAACAGAACAAATCCTCCTTCATTCTCTTTTAGACTCCAGAACTTCTCTTTCAGTAAACATCTGTTTATTCTGATCTGTTTATTCTCATCTGTTTATTCTGATCTGTTTATTCTCATCTGTTTATTCTCATCTGTTTATTCTCATCTGTTTATTCTCATCTGTTTATTCTGATCTGTTTATTCTGATCTGTTTATTCTGATCTGTTTATTCTCATCTGTTTATTCTCATCTATTAAATTCAGTTCAGTTTTGATCAGTGATGATGAAGATTACAGCCACCCTCCTCATCCTCTCCTCTGTACTTCATGTCAAAGCGATCCCAGGAAGTAAGTACATTATATTTATGTTATTATATAATATATACATTTATATCTACTGTTATCATATAAAACCAAATATGAACGATGCCAATACAAACACACACACACACACACACACACACACACACACACACACACACACACACACACACACACACACACACACACACACACACACACACACACACACACACACACACACACACACACACACACACACACTCCTCTTACTACCTGTATATACAGTATTGGATCTTGAATGTTGGTCCAAATACATAAACATTAAAACAGATGTTAGGAACTGTTGTTGTGACATCATGAAATAAATCATTCTGTATGAATTACTTTCATAATAAAATACAAAACAAAAAAAAACATTTGAATCTGTTTCAGTGAATAAAACGTTTGACAGGAAGTTACTTTTAATATCCAACCTTTCACTTCATATAAGAACCAGACATGCAGTGGTGTAAAGTAACTAATCACATTTACTCAAGTAAAATTTTGAGGTGCTTATACTTTATCTTTACTGGAGTATTTCCAATTTCCAGTACTTTTACTTATACTCGACTACATCTCACAAGCAAATATTGTACTTTTACAATTATTTGAAAACTTTAGTTACTAGTTACTTAATTAATTTTACTTAGTTAATTTACAGATATAAATTATAACATTATAAAAAATACATTAAACACTTTAGCCCTATTTTATACCTAGGCTATTTGAAAATAGCCGATCTACAAGCTCACAATGCGTCGCATTGCGACGCATTGTGAGCTTGTAGATCGGCTATTTTCAAACATTTTAGTACTTTTACTTTTGGTACTTTAAATACCTTTTTATAGCAATATTTTGTACTGTTAATTCTAGACTTTTACTTGTAACAGAATACTTCTAAATTGCAGTACTGATACTTTTACTTAAGTAAAATATTTGAGTACTTTTTCCACCACTGCAAAAATGATTGTTTAACATGATGATTATGTGTTATTGTCACTGTGAAGAAGTTTGTTGTTTAATTTAATGTCATCTTTGTTTTATTTCCAGTGTTCCATGAGGACATTAAAGTCGTTGGCTGTTCAGACACAGTTAAAGACCCATATAAAGAGTGGATGCGGGAACTGGATGGTGAAGTGATGATGTACGCAGACTTCAACAAAGGGAAGGTGGTGGAGCCTCATCCTCCGTTTGTAGATCATATGACCTTCAAAGGGTTTTATGAAGCAGCTTTGAATGGTCAGGCGGTCTGCAAACTCAACCTGGACAACACTCGCACTGCCTTGAAGAAACCACCAGTGAAATGTACATGAATACTATGAACACAATAGTTATGAACTAAAACGGTTGAATATATTTAACATTAATAAAAATGTTTAAACATGTATATTAAGCATTTATGGTGAAATGTTTTCTAAATAATATGTATTTCTAGTAAACATGAATATGTGCTCAATGTGCTTTATTTTTTATTTTATTTAACAAATCTATGCATTAGTATGTACTTGTATTGTACTTTTAGTATTGTGCTTTTACTCCACACAATTATTTGAAAACTTTAGTTACTAGTTACTTTGTAGATTTTGATTATTATTACAAATCATACAGTAACCACTTCAGCCCTATAGGCCATTTGAAAATAGCCGATCTACAAGCTCACAATGCGTCACTAATCACGATTTGAGGCATTGTGAGTTTGTAGATCTGCTATTTTCAAAAGATTTGTATACATTTCAAGACTTGAAATGGGACATTTTGTATAATGAGTATTTTTACTTTTTGTTCTTTAAGTACATTTTGATGCAAATACTTTTGTACTTTTACTCAAGTACATTTTGAATTCCGGACGTTTAATTGTAACAGAGTATTTCTCTATATTGCAATTTTTGATACTTTTAAGTAAAACATTTAAGTACTTTTTCCACCACTGAAGGATGGTAGAGTGTGTTACTTTATGGTTGTTTAATTTATTGATCAATACAAAAAAAGCTCATGAGCTTGTAGAGTGTAGGGTGGGCGTGGCCTATCACCTTGGGGGGTTGGTTTGAATCTGTAGGTGTGGTCAAACACTAAATAATCCTATTTCAACTGGATGGGACCCCCCAAAAATAATCCTATTTGAACTGGAGACCCCCCAAAATTGTAATATTGATTGACCTGGTATCCTATAGTTTCTTTGAGGCTCTTCATTGTTCTCTCTACTCTCTATATGTGACTATTTACCTTGTTTGCTGACTAGAGTCACTGATGGGAAAAGTACTCAAATGTTTTATTAAGTAAAATAATCAATGCTGCAATCTAGAAGTACTCTGTTACAAGTAAAAGTCCTGAATTCAAGAATGACTTGAGTAAAAGTACAAAAGTATTTGCATCAAAATTTACTTAAAGTACCAAAAGTACTAAAATGTTTGAAAATAGCAGATCTACAAGTTCATAGCGCGGCACTCGGTGCCGCGCTATGAGCTTGTAGATCTTCTATTTTCAAATAGCCTATATATTATAAAAAGGGGTTATCCTGGAAATACATGATGGGGTCTGACAGACAGACAGACAGACAGACAGACAGACAGACAGACAGACAACTGGACACATAGAGAAACAAAACTTAACTGGTTGATCAATCTCATTGTATTTAAGATATTCAATATACATTCAAAATATTTTAATGCTAGATTTCACATCCTGAACCTATTTCAGACTTTGTTATATTTGGCCGATAGGGGGCAGTTAGCCTAGTGTTGATATTATACAGATGATAATAAAACTGAACATTATTGACATTTTTAATTGTCTATTTCCAGATGGATATGTGTTCTATCAGGCTGCCCGCTGTGTGTTTAACTCCAGTGAGCTGAAGGACATACAGTACATACTGTCATTGAATTTCGATGGTGATGAGTTCCTCAGGTGGGACAGTAGAGTAGATCAGTATGTTGGATACACTGATTTTGGTGTGAAGAACGCAGAGCGCAGCAATAAAGATCCTGGAGAACTGGCTTATAGGAGAGCACAACCGGTTACATGGCGGCTTTCCGACATGTCGCCTTTCCGACGTTAACGAACCCTATACCTAACCCTCACCCTAACCCTAACCGCACGCGGAAGCCACTAGTCGGAGTGGCGAGATGTCGGCGTGGAAGACTGTTACCAGCACAACCAGAGGCATTCTGCAAACACAACGCTGAGATCTACTACTCCTCTGTTCTGAACAAGAGAGGTGATGATCTCAGAGCAGCACTCAACACTCATCACCTCATAAACTATAACATGAAATCACATGATTCTATTCAGAGATGATTAATGGTGTTAATATTGATCTGATAATGATTATAAAACATGACTTAATCTGCTGACAAACATTTCAGATCCTCTTAACCCATTAAGATCTGAAGAAGCATCTGTGTCACATTTTGATTTGAGCTAAAAAGCATTATTTTACACTTTGGCTTTTAAAAAATAGCAGACCTACAAGCTCATAGCGCGGCACCGAGTGCCGCGCTATGAGCTTGTAGATCTGCTATTTTTTTTAAATCAAGAACATTTGTGTAAATTCATATATTTATATTATTTTAAAGCTAACATTTTTAACTCAAATCTTTGCTTCTGGCGGTCCCTGGAACAAAGTATTTTGAGATGGGCGTCAGCATTTTGGGTGGTCCTTTACTGAATAAGGTTGAGAGCTACTGATAAAGCAACAATAGTTTTTTGATAAAACTGGATTTAGAAGACATTAGTAAAATCGGCCTCAGGTCTTAACAGATTTTTTGCAGTTGTCTGCCAGAGATTTTTCAATGGAGAAAAAAAAAGTACTCAGGAGCCGAGATAAAATGTTTTAAAAAAGGATCTCATCCACTAAAGGAAGTGGATGAGAGTAAAGATCTTCGAAAATTCATATCTCCTTGGTCTTTGGGTCAAATTTATTTTTTTACTAAAAACGAGTTAACTCGATCTTGGCAGGTAAGTGATGAAAAGCTAATAACGAGTTAAGTCGTTCTAGGCAGTCAATGTGTGGTTTAAACACTTAAAGGGATAGTTCAACCCAAAAATGACTTATTTTCTACACCCCATGAAGCCTTGAATTCATGGAGATTTTTTAGTTTTTGTCGCATTCCTGAGACAATAATTTGATTGAATAATTTGGAAAGATGCTAATGTCTCTGGTAGGAGACTCAAAGGAGACTCTTTGAGTCTCCTATTGGAGAGACCGCCGGTCATCAAATTATTGGCTTAGGAATGCGACAAAAACTAAAAAAATATAGTTCTAGTTCAAGGCCAGGTCTAGTGCTACAGTCTGCAGATTATGGTGGTAGATTGGGAGTGAGTCTGCAGCTCTAACTGCAATGGGGAGTTTGTTCCACCGTTTGGGAGCCAGAAGGGAGAAGAGTCTAGGACGTGAGGAGCGTTGTCCAGGGTGTTTTAGAGAAGATTCTGACAGCTTCCCTGTGTTAGCTGATCTGAGTGAGCGGGAGGGGTTGTAAGCCTGTTGAAGGTTTCTAGATCATTTGGATCTCATTTGGATAATATACAATTATTAATGATAATGACATGTTCAAATGACTGGTATATATTAATAAGTGTAATAATAATGGTAATAATAATAATAATAATAAGGGTAATAATAATAATAATAATAAATGTAATAATAATAATAATAATAATAATAATAATAATAATAATAATAATAATAATAATAATAATAATAATCTTATTTATCCAGTGGAGCCCAAAGTGAGACTGAAGTCAGAGACTCCCCCTCGTCGTGGTGAACACACTCACATGCTGAGGTGCAGCAGCTACGTCTTCTATCCTAAAGTGATCCTGGTGACCTGGTGGAGAGGTCAAGAACCTTTGACCTCTGGTCTCTCCTCTACTGATGAGCTGTCTGATGGAGCCTGGTACTACCAGTACCACTCCTACCTGGAGTACACACCCAGGTACACACCTAACAGACACCTATACATAGAAATACACACCTAATAGACACCAATACATATATTCTTTAAAAATAAAACAAGTGTGACTCACTTGCTGAAAATGGCCCATTAATTGGTCGGCTAATATGAAGTCACACACGCGCGCACACACACGCGCGCGCGCGCACGCACGCACACACACACACACACACACACACACACACACACACACACACACACTCACACACACGCATGATGAACGCACACAGAGACCCGCGAGCGAGTGTGCTATGCATGAATACACACACAGGAATACGCTATTATGTGTGTATCTCGTTACTAAGTTTCTTCTGCCTCTTGCCTTCCTATTTTTCCTGCATTGGGGAGGGAATAGTGGAATACAAAATAAACGCTAGAGCGGAGGAGAGCCCAGCGGGGCATTCACGCTCCTACACAAAGATAGTCAAACTAAATATTAACAAAAGTAAACGGATCAATGTGCCGCGTTTCAGCGTGTAGATCGGCTACTACTGTGTGTGTGTGTGTGTGTGTGTGTGTGTGTGTGTGTGTGTGTGTGTGTGTGTATTACAGATCAGGAGAGAAGATCACATGCATGGTGGAACATCCCAGCCTGACCGTGCCTATCAAGATGGACTGGGGTCAGTTACTGTAATCTAGTGTAATCTACTGTAATGTGTTACACTACACTCTGTTTTGAGGGTTCAAGGATTATTCTCTTTTTGTACCTTAAGGTACATTTGTTTTGTAGAAAAGAAACACAGCAATCCAATTAAAGACAAGACACACTAATACAGACACCAGAAATAAAAATCAATACAAATACACATCCTAATTCTAATAAGAAGGTCATGACAGGAGCCTCACCTACTTGGAGTTTAAGTGTCACGTCTAGATGAGGTACATCATCTTTATTTACTAATGGCTGCAGATACAAAGACATTTGTAGAATGTATAACATTCTAAACCCTCGGGGTCAGAAGCTGCTGGAGTGAAGGAGCTGAGAGTGACTGTAAAGTATGAGAACAGCCCTGACAGATGGAACTGGTCTTATATAAATGCTGCATTAATATCAATGGTAATGGTCTAGTGGTTAGAGTATCTGCCCTAAGATTGGAAGGTTGGGATTCGATCCCCGGCCGGGTCGTACCAAAGAAGACTATCAAAGAGGGACCCAATGCCTCCCTGCTTGGCACTCAGCATCAAGGGTTGGGTTGGGGGGGGTAAGTCGCTGTGACATACTAGCGTCATGTCCAGGAGGTGTACTTGTACATCAAGCCGCCTCACGCTAGAGAAACAGGAGATAGGCTCTTCCCCCTATGGGGTCACATGGCTCGCCAAGGCTTACTTACTATGTGACCGTAGCTAGTCTTGGCCTTGTCTGTGGCAAATTTTAGATGTGTTGTTTTTTACATTATTTCGATCATAAGACTCTGCATACTGAATGTCTCAGTTTACAGGTTTTCTTCAGAATATGTATGACACTGATTTACTATGACACTATGTATGACACAGGAGTCCACTGGTACACTGGTTCTCTGGTGGTTCTAACTTTTTATTTTCAAGGACCCCCATAACTCAGAGAGTGCACAAATGGAGGACAAACTTTAAAAAAAGAACCAAATGGACCCTATTTGGTTCTATTTATCTGTAGAACCAAATTTATCATGTTCCTATTTCGTTCCATTTTAAAGGTTTGTGTGTTTCTGGTAATATCATATTCCAGAAATGTTTATGTCCATGGCAAAGATAGAATTTTGACAAAAATGTCCACCACAAGCCAGCATGGTGATGACCCCTGTTACTTACTTAATCCATTAAGACCGGGAACGCATCTGTGTAATTTTTAGATTTCTTTGGCTATTCAAAAATAGCAGATCTACAAGCTCATAGCGCGGCACGAGTGCCGCGCTATGAGCTTGTATATCTGCTATTTTTGAAAAATCGGGAACATTAGTGCAAATCTTTATATATTTTTTAAAGCGAACATTTGTAACTGTCAAATATCTCTCAACATATGTCTTAATTTATCTGAAAACAACTATTGTTGCTATATCAGTGGTGCTCAAACCTTTTCTTGTCAAGGACCCCCAAAATTGTTTTTGCCCGCTGATCCCCATCAAAATATGTTGTTCCAGGGACCCCCAGAAGCAAATATTTGAGTTAAAAATGTTGTTTACAAGAACATTTATATATATATATATGTTCAAACATTTGCACAAATGTTTAAGAAAAAAAGAAATAGCAGATCTACAAGCTCATAGCGCGGCACTCGGTGCCGTGCTATGAGCTTATTGATTTGATAAAAGCAGATGAAAGACCAGATAGATTTGATAAAAACAGATAAAAGACCAGATAGATTTGATAAAAACAGATAAAAGACCATATTGATTTGATAAAAACAGATAAAAGACCATATTGATTTGTTAAAAACAGTCTATGACTCTGTCCCAATATACTTTCTGCACATAATATGATATATTATGATATGATATATGATACAATACGCTACGCTACGCTACGATACGATATGATATATGATATATGATATGAGATATGAGATATGAGATATGATATGATATGATATATGATATGATATGATATGATATGATATGCTATGATATATGATATTTGTATTGTCAGATGACTCCATGCCAGAGTCTGTGAAGAAGGTGTTTTAATCTACTGTAATAATATGATATATATGATATGATATGATATGATATTTGTATTGTCAGATGACTCCATGCCAGAGTCAGTGAAGAACAAGGTGGCCATGGGAGCATCAGGTCTGGTTCTGGGTCTGGTCTTGTTCCTGTCTGGATTCATCTACTACCAGTTGAAGAAACTAGGTGATTAGCATGTTTAATTAACATGTTTCATTGATTATGGCATGGGTGATTCCAAATCAGAATCAGAATCAGAATCAATCTTTATTGTCACATCACATTACATGTAAGTGGGTGAAATTCTTGGTTGTGCAGGCTCATCATTGCAGTTAAAAAGATAGTCATCTCATAGAGAGAGAGGAGAAGGATAAAGTGAATAATATGACTAATCTACATATACAATAATGTGAGTGAGTGCAGAGAATAAAAGTCATGAAAGTGTTTATAAGAAATGTCCCTTTTAAGCACATTTCACAGTTTAGTCTGTGCAGTGTCACCAGACTTAGTTTTTGTTCAGCAGCGAGATTGCTGCTGGGTAAAAACTGTTCAATAGTCTGGTGGTACTGCTCGCCAGGCTCCTGTACCGTTTACCTGGCCGTGGATGCGGCAGCGGTTTGAACAGATTATGGCTGGGATGGTAAATGTCCTTGATGATATTTTCGGCCTTAGCCACACTCGTGTATTCCCTGGAGGGGGGAAGCTCCCCTCCCACGATGCGCTGCGTCGTGGGCATATTATACTACCAGTGGAAGAAATTAGGTCAGATCAAAAGAGGATCACATGACATGTGGAACGAAACTACTAATCACCAGAAGTCTTAAGTGCATTTAAGTGCATTCTCTAGACGACCTAGTTAGAGGTCAAAGTGTTCTATGTTGTCACATTTAGCTTTAATACATCTGTGTTACATTTAGTCTCAAATAAGAGTCAAATGTTCACGTTAGTTCTGATGACTGAACCTTAATGTTGTTGTGTTGGTGTGTTATTGTGTTGTGTGTACTTTTATGCATTTTGTGGAGAAATACACACAATACAGTACATAGGATTTATGTGTGTGTCTGTTTTAACTGTCTCTCTTCTTCTCCTATCAGGTCGTATTCTGCTCCCGACAACCAATGAGAATCTTTAGATTCCTCCCACACACCCAGGTTCACTTCCTCTTTCTTTTTATTATTATTATTAGTATTTTTTAAAGTGTATAAAACTAGAAAACATACACACACACGATAGACCGGTGGGATTTCTGAAATATGTGATTGTTAGAGGCATTTGGGGGTAAAAGTTGGAAACAAGGCCATTTTACATAATTCAAGGGTGCTGAATCAGAAAAACACTGTTCCCAAGCAAAATTCTTAGTGCTTAACCTCCTAATTTGCATATCAAAATGGCTGCCGATTTTGAAGTATTTCTTAAACAACTCTATAACAAAGCAAGCAAATCTGACCAATAAAGTGTATATATTTATGTTCTGAGGGTCATACAATGTGTGGAAGATATTTGTAATGTAATAAATGTAAATAAATGTAAATAAATATGCAAATTAGAGGCCACCATTACATAAAATGATGTACCGTAGTACTCAAACGGTGCAAAAGGTGCATCCCCCTTATTTTGTTTCTAATTATCTGTATTTTTGCCATCCTTAGGACATCTAAAATACATACTTTTTACCCATGCTAAATGTTTAGTTTTTGACCTTCTAATCTGCATATCTGAATGGCTGCCAAATTGGCAAATTCACACCTTTATCTTCAATAACTCTGTGGCCAGGCAAGCACAATTGACAAATGAAGTGTCTATATACAGTTTCTACAATGTGAGTAAAGAATTTGTAAGTAATATAATATGATAATATAATATAATATAATAATCAGCCTACTCCGAAATATGCAAAATAGCGGCCCCCATAACAGATAACGGTTTATTACTCTAAAGATACTGTATTGGCCATTGTTGAACGAAAGTCTAGACACTAGACCACATTCATACAAGGAGGTTGATCATCACTCCGTTGCTGACATGCACACATGGCTGTGCATCGTAACCCAGATTTCCGGCATTTGCAACGACGTGTTGTGCATTGCTTATGGCATGCACATGAAATCATTTCTATAGGCTATACTAGCATGGAACAGGTTGGACTAGGCTAGAGTAGGTTGTACTAGGTTGTACTAGACTCTAATACTCTCTTTTAGGCTTTACTAGTCCCTTGTCAGCCCTGTAGATACTCAGACCATAGGGACTAACCACTGTGTACACAGGCCATAGCTTGTGTGTGCACAAGCAATAGTTTTGCATGAACCTTTGTAGACCAAAGTACAGATCTGCCTTGTACAGCCTAATATAGCCTAGTACAGCCTAGCAAAGCCTACTAGAGATTAAAAAATCACACCCTGTGTGAAGGTAGCGGCGCCTTTGATACATTTTGTCATCGATATGTGTTTATAATGTGTTTATAGCCATGTGTCACGTGAAGCTTGACCAATCACTTTGTTGACGCACCTGACCAATCAGAACGTTGACGCACACGGACAAAGTCAGGTATTGAGCGGCTAGCGCCACTAAAAAGCCTATTAGAGACCAGTAGAGTCTAGTACAGTACAGCCTAGTACATCCAAGACTAGTCCAGCCTTTTGGGAGAACAGACTAGGGGAGGGTGGTATAGGCTATACTAGCATGGAACAGGCTGGACTAGGCTAGACTAGGTTGTACAAGGCTGTACTAGACTCTAATAGGCTCTATTAGGCTGTACTAGGCTCTTGTCCGCCCTGTAGATCCTCAACCCATAGGGACTAACCACTGTGTACACGGGCAATAGCTTGTGTGTGTACGAGAAATAGTTTTGCATGAACATTTGTAGGCCAAAGTAAAGTACTGCCTTCTATAGCCTAATAGAGCCCAGTAAAGCCTAGCAAAGGCTGCTAGAGCTGAAAACAGACTATTAGAGCCCAGCAGAGTCTAGTACAGTAAAGCCTAGTACACCTAGGTCTAGCCTAGTCCTAGGACTAGGCAGTAATAGGCTGGACTAGGCTGTACTAGGCAGGGCCCATCGGGGGTGGGGGGGGGGGACACAAGCCTGTATGGCAATCAACTGAAAAGTTAGGCTACATAGCTTAAACAATTTCAGCCTTTCCCTGTTGGCCGTCTAAGTGCATCTAGGAAGTTTCATAGGTTTTTGATGCTGGGAATTGGAGTTATGGCTGTTTAAAGCCCAGCCAATAGGAACACAGAGGGGCTTAATACATTTCAGCTAGTCCCTGTTGGCCGTCTAAGTGTACCTATAGCCATCCCCATCCCACTCTATATAGTTGTGTTGAAAGTACAGTGGTCACCTATTCACATACGCACCGGAGTCTCTGAAAGGTACCCACCATAACCCACCATAACCTTAGGTTGTGAAAGGTTGGGGGTGTGGCTATGCCTTGGGGGTGTGTTTTAAGTTTTTCATTTTAGGTGGACAGTAGGTGGCAGAAGAGAGCAGAGGAAAGCAATTACTCTACTTGCAGTTTATTTCTTAAAAGCAGCTGTCATTAGAGAACTTATGAATGCAGACAATTTATCATTTAATTAATAAAACAAACTTATGTACTAGAGTATTTCCAATTTCCAGTGCTTTTACTTTATTTTATACATAGGCTATTTGAAAATAGCTGATCTACAAGCTCACAATTTTCACAATGCTATTTTGAAACATTTTACACAACAGTGTATTTTCAAACATTTTACAGTGGTGTAAAGTAACAAATTACATTTACTCAAGTACTGTACATAAGTAAATATTTTACTAGATTATTTCCAATTTCCAGTACATTTATTTCTACTCCACTATACATCTCAGAGGCAAATATTGTTCTTTTACTCCACTACAATTATTTGAAAACTTTAGTTGTTACTTTGTAGATTTTGATTATTACAAAACATACATTAACCACTTCAGCCTTATATAAACGTTGGCTATTTAAAAATAGCCATGTGATGCGTTGTGAGCTTATAGATCTGCTATTTTCAAAGGATTTTTATATATTTTGATAACCTGTGAAACGGGACATTCTACATGTATTTTTATGTGGTATATGTGGTGGCTTTTACTTTAAGTAAAATATCTGAGTACTTCTTCCACCACTGAAGAACAACAATTAAAGAACAGAGGATAAGCCAGTGTTTTTCTCATTCTTTTTTTTTCTCTCTCTCTCAGTCATAGGAGACAGCTGTTGCGACCAGTGTTGCCAGAGTTTACGAGAGAAATAAGCAAACAGGTCTATGAAAACAAGCCCAAAAGAGATTGATTATTATAGGCCACATGAGCACATTAAACCTATATGCACCTCAAGTTCTCAAATAAAAAGCAGCCAGCTTCTACCAATATTTACAAGCAACTTTACAGAAAAACAGGTTGCTTTTAATAAGCAAACATGGCAACGCTGGTCGCGACCCCTTCCTTTCATTCAGTGAGAGAGGATCATGGTTAACATATGCTAATAGACAGTCAGTGGCTTCAAGCTTGGCCATTGTTGTCACAAAACAAGTTTGGCCACCTTCACACACAGTTAGGTAGGCTACAGTCAGCAGGGAGAGGGGGTTGGGGGAGAATTTAGCTTTTTTTTTTAAATCATGTTCTCAGTGGTGGAAAAAATGCTCACATTAGCTCCCTCTCTCTCTCTGTCTTCAGTATTAACTGGGTATCAACTGCCTTTTAAGGTCAACCCTAATGCATCAAATTTTCTCTGATGTGACGCTGATGTCCAGTGATTATGCGGCCCGGGTTTAAATCCCACGCTATGAGCTTGCAAATTCCATGCGGAATGTCCAGTTTTTGTTACCACAATATAAAAATACTCTGTTACAAGTAAAAGGCCTGTGTTAAAAATGTTACTGAGTAAAACTACAAAGTACTGGCATCAAAATATTTTCAAACATTTTACACAACAGTGTATTTTCAAACATTTTACTGTGGTGTAAAGTAACACATTACATTACACAAGTACTGTACATAAGTAAAGATTTTAGTTTTTTTTTTCTTTACTGGAGTATTTCCCTCTCTCTCTCTTTCTCTCTACTTGTTATGCAGAAAGTCCTCTTTCACACGTTATGTCAAATAAAATAGCAGATCTACAAGCTCACAACGTGTAGCTTAGTTCTGCTATTTTTAAATAGACAACTTTATATAGCTAAGGTTAATGGTTAATGTATGTTTTGTAATAATAATCAAAATCTACAAAGTAACTAAAGTTTTCAAACACTTGCACATCGTGTGTGTGTGTGTGTGTGTGTGTGTGTGTGTGTGTGTGTGTGTGTGTGTGTGTGTGTGTGTGTGTGTGTGTGTGTGTGTGTGTGTGTGTGTGTGTGTGTGTGTCTGACTGTGCAGTGTGTGGGCACAGACAGACAGACAGTAGGGGGAGGTAGGTAGCAGATAGCAAAACCGGTTATGTTAATGATATACTGTGTAGCCTACACTACAGTATTCCAAATAAGCTGAGGAACTCTGCTATCTCTGCTAGCTTCCCCTCCCCCCTACAGTACCTCTGTTCCCACCACACCGTGGAACCACACATTACTGCCGGACCCTCTAGGGGTCTCGGACCTCCTGTCGAAGACCCCTGATTTAACTCTCTCTCTCTCTCTCTCTCTCTCTCTCTCTCTCTCTCTCTCTCTCTCTCTCTCTCTCTCTCTCTCTCTCTCTCTCTCTCTCTCTCTCTCTCTCTTTCTCTCTCTCTCTCAATTTGGAGGTCCTTCACATGAAAAAGTTTGAGAACCACTGCTCTATATCTCCTCTCCTCTCTCCCCCCTTGCACTTTGGCTAATTAATATTGACTGTTGTAAGTGAAAAGGTTAAGAAATGTTCAAAAAGTTTACTTTATTGTTTCAGTTTTTGAGAGGCTGCAGCCAGTGTGTGCAGTTCAGATTTATGTTGTTCCTGTAAGGATAATTATTGTTCCAATTCCAAATATGGAATCTGTAGCAGCAAAATACTTAAAAAGATAAAAACTGTTTTCTATTGTTCCATTAAATTGGATTCAGTTCTAAAAGGCTAAAAACTGTACACGTCTTTTTTTTGAGGGGGGGGGGGGGCACGGGGAAAGTAATATAAAGTAATATGTAACATATTACTCTTGATTCCAAGTAATAAGTTATATAATATTATTACTTTTCAAAGGAGTAATAAGTAATAGGTAACATATTACTCTCCTAAGTAATATAGCCCAACACTGATTATAAAACATATACATTAACCACTTTAGCCCTATATTATACCACGGCCATTAGAAAATAGACGATCTACAAGCTCGTAGATCGGCTACTTTCAAACATTTCAGTACTTTTACTTTTGGTACTTTAAGTATATTTTGATGCCAATACTTTGTACTTTTACTCAAGTAACATTTTGAACACAGGCCTTACTTACTTTTTTAAATACATTTTGATACCAAGCGCCATCTCGTGGCTGGACGGCCACACTACACTTTCTAATCATTTCAATGGGAGGTGCCAAGAATCTGTGGGTGTCAACTTTGAAAGGTACCTAAAGAAACCTTTGAAAACCTCTGATGTCCAATAGGTGGCCGTTTGAAGATCGTGCATGAATGAACAGGTGACCACTGTAGTTTGTGTTCAGTTATCAGTACCAGTTCTGTGGCTCTAACTCATTCTGGGGGTGAGTTATACATGGGGGCAATTTATTTTTTGGTCATCAGGGGCCAAATGTACCAGGATTTTTACATGATCTAAATATGTATTTTAGATGTCTGGTGAAAAAAACAGATAAGTAGAAATAAAATAAAATAAGGGGGATGCGGATGGATCACTTTAAGTACAAAACCGTTTTCTGTAATAGTGGCCTCTAATTTGCATATTTATTTACATTATTTACATTTATTTACATATATTACATTATAAATACCTTCCACACATTGTCTGACCCTCAGAATATAAATATATACACTTTATTTGTCAGATTTGATTGCTTTGTTATAGAGTTATTTAAGAAATACTTCAAAATCGGCAGCCATTTTGATATGCAAATTAGGAGGTTAAGCACTAAGAATTTTGCTTGGGAACAGTGTTTTTCTGATTCAGCACCCTTGAATTATGTAAAATGGCCTTGTTCCCAACTTTTACCCCCAAATGCCATAACCTCCTTATAGAAGGCCTTTTTTTCTGAAATCCCACCGGTCTACGACACTAATGGGTGGCAAACCTCGCACCGGAAGTTCAAGAAATACATGGCAGTGAATGGAGCTGGCTGGACCAGCTCATGAACAAACATTATATCTGAAGGATTGCGACAGTACACCATTTTATTGAGGCATCTAAACAGGTATTGTTTCTGTCTCTGAGGCATCGTGAGATTTGGTTGCCAGACAGGACTTTGGCCGTTCAGAAACATTCTTTGTGCTCTTTAGATACCTCTATAAAATAGTGTACACATCGAAAAGCAACACAGCAGAAAACAATGTGTGATATGTCTTCTTTTATTTTCTTGAGCAGAGTATTTTATAAAGGTCTCAATCGTTCAGAGTATTTGTTCAAAAGCTATCCAGTCGGCTCTCATAGACTCCGGTGTGAGTCTGCCACCCAGTGAGACCAATCTGCCGGCTGGAATTTCAGGATAGAGAAAATGACGTCGCCGTCTTTCTTTTAGAATACATTCCTTGGATTCAGTCAGGAAATGAAGTGCCTGTGATTCAGTTCAGTGAAGAGACGACACAATGCAGCCAAACTATGAACCAATCAGTTGAACTAAACATTTCAGTGAACTACCAATGATTCAGTACATTGAACACATTTCAGTGAACTGTACCAATGATTCAGTATATTGAACACAACATTTCAGTGAGCTGTACCCAATGATTCAGTTCATTGAAAACACTGATGATTCCATCACTAGCAGGATCAAAGACAGAACCTTGTGGTCCAAAGGAGAGTGTTCTACCAACTGAGCTGCCCTTCCTACTAAGATACACTATTGACAAAGTATTGGTCAAATGTTGTTTGAATGGAATGAGTTGTTTCTACGTTGATGGTTACTGTAGTTGCAGTGAGGGTGCTGGGAGGTTAGGTTTTTAAGTAGTTTACTAATAACTTGTTCATGATCTACAGTATCATCCATTTATAGCATAGTTTTAAATCATTAACTATTAATTTAATAAGTTATGAATGACACATTAATAATAATTTGGGAATGATTAATTTACCATTATAAAGGAAGGTTATTCCAAAGTGTTAACATGTTCACACAGTTAATACATTCTGATTCTTATTGTTTTTTTGTATTTTCACAGAACACCTGTGTGTGTTTTCAGAGAAGCAGAGAGTCATCGCTGCTCCCTGGTGGAGAGAGGAGGAAATACATGTGTCCATTCAGCTTTTAAATACTCATAACAGCAGCACAATGTTGACAACCTTTTTCACTAATGTGTCCTTTAAACAATTCAAAATGCTAAATGGCTAGCCAAGGCTAACGATAATTACTGTCTTTTCCCGGTGTTTCGCAAAGGTTGACATGGTTTTGAGGTGAGATTAAGGTTAGGGTTAAGGTTAGGTTTATAGACATAGTTTATGTGAGGTTAAAGGTCAGGGTTTAGGGTTAATGTTAGGTTTACAGACCTCTTTGGCTATTCAAAAATAGCAGATATACAAGCTCATAGCGCGGCATCGAGTGCCCCCGCGCTATGAGCTTGTAGATCTGCTATTTTTTACTTTGAATATATATTCTACAAATGTATTTTAAATCCTAACAGTTTTTTATAAACTCATGTTGCTATAATATCAGTGGTTCTCAAACTGTTTCATGTCAAGGATCCCGAAATGATTTGGCCGCCGACCCCCCATATCAAAATATGTTGTAATAGGGACCCCACCAGAAGCGTCAAAAATGTTCCCTTTAAAAACATATATTCAAATATTTTCACAAAATGTTCAAGATCTTTAAAACACATTGATAGTGGGGCGGGGCGCTGCTGTGAGCCTAGCCACCTAACCCGTCCAGAAGGCCACGTGCTCCACCCAGGCCCGGCGCCAGGATGAAATGACTGAGGGTGCAGTTGAAAATTGTGAGGGTGCACACGAGCTACTTCACTCAACGAGTTTTTAATAACTAGCTTCAAGTTCAATGTGAGGAAGTGACAACAAAAAAAAACAACTTAAGTGCTCTATGAGGCCAATGACATCATCTGTTATATGTGGCTGTGCCTTTAAGCACTTGAACCTCAGCATCCATACTCTGGGGGGAACATTAGCCAAAAATAGCAATCATTTTTGGTGAAGAGATTTGGTGAAAAGCAGTCCAAGCTCAGAGCCAATTCAGGCCCAGTTCACTAAGGGTTAAAATCAGGCTGCACACCTGCTGCTCATTCCTGATTGCAGCTGCAGCCCCGCCCAACACTCCTATAAAAGCTGCTTACTTCCACACTGAGCCATAATCACACCCACCATGCAGCATGGCACAGAGTATTTTGTCAGGCATGGAGATGACTGGTAGCGCTGTTAGACTCGAGTGATATTTTGTGTAGTTGTGGTTTATAGTTGTGGTTTATAGTTAGGGAGAGTGGCTAGGACTGTGGTCCTATGTAGTTTTTTCTCTGCTTGAATAAATGAGTTATTCTGACCACCACGTAGAGGTTTTTAATCGAAGCAGTGGATGAGCAGTTCAGTTCTTAAATCCCTGGCTTTTAGGCCTAAATGCACTATAATTGCCCTCTATAATTATTAAGCTAATTAACTTATTCATACGAATGCTAGTTCTTTAGTTTTGTTTCGGTTAAATTCAAATTTTAATGTATTTTAAATCGTCAAATGACACCAACTTGCAATGGGGGGTTCCCCCTCAAGTGAAAGATGAACTATGAATACAATTAAGAAAATAATTATTTCTTAATTTTCAATTGTATTAAGGCATTTCATTATACCTGTAAACCCATTTTGTAACTGTAAATCTCATTCTGATTCTAAAAAGTTGTTCTTAATACTCTAACTCCATACGAATCGTTATCAACCAAGCAAAAAAGTAAATTTGTTCTGCATCAGAAAACAAGTACACCACATGCCTCTGTTACCATACACAGCAGGGAGAAATGTATGAATCTCAGGTAATATTTACTTTGTGCGCCACAGTTTACTTAATAAAGCAGAGTGAATGTAATTGTATTTTTGTGGTATAAATTGTATACATGTTGTACCAAACCCTTACGTCATACAGTAGCCTACTTACATTAAAGGAGACACACCATGAATTTCACTTTTTTTAATTTTTTTTGGTATTTTTTGGGCTCCCCAGTGTCTCTTGTACCCCAAAAAATATTTTTTTTTAACATTCAGTCATTCATTCTCATTTCAGAGATTTTCAGAATGGGCGTGTCTGAACAGGCCATTCTCAGAATGGCAAGTTTGCTTACATTACGAAACTTTCTGCCCATGTATTTTGACAGACAGAATTGCTCAGTAGCACCCCTCTGCCCAACAGGACGTTTTGGTATTGCAGCTGAAAGTGCTTTATAAGCCTGAGAGAATTGACTTGGGATGAGTATATCTGAGTGTTGATTTAGGCTCAAACCTTTTGAACATGGTTTGAGGGACATACACCATATGATATTAAATATCAAATGTTTTTTTTAAATTCATGGTGTTGAAATTGAGTTGAGTTGAAAATGAATTTATTATTAGTACCAGACCTATCTATGGCTAGTTTGACCAATTCCAATACTATTAAATTAGCCAAGCTTGTGCCATGAAGATGTAATGGCAGCAGAACAGATGGAGACTGTTGCCGATGTCTAGCTGGTTTTCTTCCTCCAAGGTGTGCAGAACGTCATGGAACAGCCAGTTCACCGCCATCCATAAATCCCTCCAGAGCCTTTCAATTCTTTAAAAAGTCAGATGTAACCTTTTTCATTTTCTGCAGTTCTCCCTCACAAACACACCCACCCCTATACATTCTTGGAAACTCAACATGTCTGTCTATATCTCAAGAACTGTTCATTCGTCTTCACACTTAACGACTGAGTAGTAGCTGAGCCCAACTGTCCAATAAAGAAATACTACTGGCATAGGACAGTCGAGGGTGAGCTGTAAGACCAAGCATCACA
The DNA here is from genome assembly GCF_963454915.1 of Gymnoscopelus microlampas. Lineage (NCBI taxonomy): Eukaryota > Metazoa > Chordata > Actinopteri > Myctophiformes > Myctophidae > Gymnoscopelus > Gymnoscopelus microlampas. The sequence goes on from NC_139945.1 coordinate 56,433,384, forward strand.
CCTGGAGTAAATGTTTGAACGACCTACAATAAGAAACATCAGATACATGTGCATATGTAAACATTTTATTAGACATGTACATTTTTCTCGAGTGCAAAATCTTCAAGTTGCGAGAACAGTGAATTCAGAACTTATAAATGAAAAAAAAGTGCAGAAAAAATAAAATGTAACAAATAAGAGCAACGTGCACTTCATTTCACCCATAACACCTGGAACGCATCTGTGTCATTTTTTGATTTGAGTTAAAAAGCATTATTTTACACTTCTACAAGCTCATAGTGCGGCACTCGGTGCCGTGCTATGAGCTTGTAGATCTGCTATTTTTTTAAATTGAGATAATGTGTGCAAATTAATATATTTATGTTCTTTAAAAGCGAACATTTTTACCTCAAATCTTTGCTTCTGGGGGTCCCTGGAACAACACATATTTGGATGGGGGCCCGTGGCGAAATACATATCATTTTGGGGGTCCTTGACATGAAAAAGTTTTAGAACCACTGATATAGAAACATACATTTTTCAGAAAACTGAAAACGGATTAAGAAGACATTAGTAAGAATCGGCCTCAGGTCTTAATGGGTTAACAGGGGTTGACACTAAGGTCTCGGAGGCACTTGCATGTAGGGCAAGTACAGGTCAAATTTTACTTGCCCAAAGGTCATGCCCACTTGAAGACGATGAAGACGGTTGCTTCCCCATTCAAACGCACTTGCCTGCCGGGCAACCTGAAAGCAAACTCCACTCTCGGGCAACCGTTAGGGTTCAACCACTGGTTAACACAAAAAGGTGCAAAAACTGAAACCAAAATAGAACTAGAAAAAGTGCTCCTCGGAGCACAGGTATCCGCCAGGTCAGGTAGGCTATTGTGGCCTCCTGGTGGCGCTATAATAGGCCAACGTGAAAAGGTTGCCATTTCTTCTTAGGCCTTGCACGACAATCGGACACTGACTGCATTCATGATTTGAGGCATTTTGTTAAAAACATGTTTAGCTAAATTAGACCTGTTGGTGGCGCTATAACAGGCCAATGTGAAAAGGGTGGCATTTGTTCCTCAACTTAGTGTGAATGTGCGTGCAAAGTTTGAGCACAATTGGACGGTGCGTTCATGATTTGCGGAATTTTGTTCAAAACAAGCCAATAATGCAAACTTTAGATGTCAATCTTAGCCAATCAGTATGGCATATGAAAAATCAAACACATCCGTCGTGATCACATGACTATAGAGATCATGTGTACCGATTTGCGTGAAATTTGGATAAAATTGGAAGGAGTAGTATAAAAAAATGTGTTTTACATAAGTCGGGCTTCTTGGTGGCGCTATAAAAGGCAGATGTGAAAAATGCAGGGCAAAGGTTTTTACTTGACCTCTAGGGAGTGTGCATACAAAGTTTTACACAAATCGGTGCAATTATAGGTAAAAACACGAACCGGCCTGTTATAGCGCCACCATGAGGCTGATTTGAAAATTTTCAAATGGTAGTTTTTCCTCGGCCTAATGGGAATGAGCGTGCAATATTTCACAGAAATTGCATGCTGTGTTCATGATTTGAGGCATTTTGTTCAAAACGGAGCACTCCAGCAAACTTTGGAAGATATTTTTAGCCAATCAGGATGGAATATGAGAAATCTGAGAGACCCGTTTTGTTTAATGACTACAGAGATACTGTGTACCGATTTGCGTGATTTTTGGACAAAATCTGTAGGAGTGCTGTCAAAAAATATGTTTTGCACAAATCGGCCTCCTGGTGGCGCTATAAAAGGCCCATGAGAAAAAATTGGGGCAAAGGTTCTGAATTGGCATCCAGGGAGTGTGTGTGCACAGTTTCGCTGCGATCAAGACAACGGTGCCGGAGATTAGCTGGTCACAGACGGACGGACACACACACACACACACACACACACACACACACGGACACACGGACGGACGGACGGGGTGGAAAACATACTCTCTCGCCATGCCTTTCGGCCTGGCGGAGACAATAATACCTTAAAGTGACCTTAAAGTGCAATGACTGGAAATGTAGTGCAAAAAAAGTCACAGTGGTCACACCAGCCCCAAAACCAGTCAACTGACCTCAGGCACATAAACAGATCTTCCTCCAGTTCTGCTGCTGTTTTGTAGTGACTTGGTAACCTAACAGTGAATTCAGTCAGAACATATAAATGAAAAAAAAAAAAAAAAAAAAATATATATATATATATATATATATATATATATATATATATATATATATATATATATATATATATATATATATGAATGAGTGCAGACAAAATAAAATGTAGCAAATAAGAGCAATGTGCACTTCAGTTAACACTTGACAAACTAATAGCATTCCAAAATGCTATTAGTTGCTTAAAAAGGCTCCTAGATGCTGGGCAGTGGAGGCTCCGGGGGGTTAAACAGTGTAGGACCCAAAAGCAGGACACAGACAGGATAACGGAAAACTAGGATTTTACTGTAGTTAAACAGGAATTAAACAAGAACAGATACAGAACCCTCAGGTTTAGAGGGAGACCAACAAGGACAAGGTACAGGCAGAAACACACCAAACAGGTGCAATGTCCGAACGAAGGGCACCGGCTGGAACGGCTTAATAAAGGCAACAAGTCATTAGGCACAAGGGCCACCAGCCGGGCGTGCCGCGGGCTTCAGAGGCTCAAAACAAGCACAGAGTTAGTGACGAGAGGGGGTGGGGGGGGGGGGAGACACGGCAGCGCCCGAACTGTGACAGGTGACCAAGTCTGTAGACTTTATTCTTTTTGACCATATTTAATAGCAAAAAAGGAAATCTGCTTGTCACATACTACATTTACAAAATTGCTAGTATCCTGAGAGGTTATCAAATACTCGATTACATTTTTTTTAAATGGCGATGAATACCTGTGGATCTAGCTGGCTCTCAGCCTCTCTTGGAAACAGGAGTGGCAAAATGTCTGCTCTGGAGTGAATCAGTGGCCAGATTCCTGTGTCCTTCAATCCTTTTCGCAACTGTTTCACCTGATCCCTTGCACGAGTCAGGACCTGTTTAAATGTAAAGACAATTTATTTAGACTAGTTACAAATGGTTATGCACATCCCTTTCAGCACAGCTACTGGTCAATGGAAGTTACAAGGGCAAAAGAAAATAGTCCATAGTATAGCTTGTTGCTCCAGCACATTTACAGTTTGTGTCTTGAAAAGCTCTACACTAAATACAAATTTCTCTATTCAGAACAAGGACAATTATCACCTCAACATTAAAGGCATCAGTATCAATAATCATCAACTACAGGAGTAGTTTGATGTGAAACACTTTTTTGGACTCGTCAAACTCCAGATGTGTAAAGACCTGTGAGCGCAACAAGCAGGTATATGGACTTCTAAGTAACTTGTCTTACAGCATACACGAGAAGCTTCTGGAAAACGTAGTCCTTGTTTTTTGGAGTGGGCAAATCACAGTCCCAGACCTGGCATAGACTTATGATTTGAGCCATTTCCTCTTCTGTGATGTCAGCGAAGTCTTTCTCCAACTGTGAGAGCCAAAGAAATGCTTTCAGGGCACAAGTACTCAACATACTATATTACACAATTCATGTTGAAAGCAAAAAACAGCTAGAAAAGTAGCTCTATTCACCGGCTGTATCGTGTCCCTGTACTCGAGGTCAGGACAATCTTGTAATGTCAGTAGAGCTGCTGCGGTGTCCGTTTGCCCTCCAGCCAAGAGGTGTACAATTGCAGGGCTCAGTCCTGTTAATGTCGGGCCTCCGTGAAGGAAGCTGTGGCCGAGCGACGCTTCCGCGGATTATTCTGCTGCTGCCCCAAGTGGCGAGGGGCCCGGATTCTGCTGCTGCGTGAAGCGCCCAAGAGGCACAGGACACGGATTCTGCTGCCGGGTGGTGCCATCAGGTTCTATAGGACCAAAATTACATTGCAGTCATTTAACAGACACTTTTATCCAAAGCGACTTACAATAAGTCCATTCAACATACTGTAGGTAGGCAAGGAAACTACTACTTACCAGAATTCTGCTGCTGAGTGCTGGCATCAGGTTCTATAGGACCAGAATTACATTACATTACATTGCAGTCATTTAGCAGACGCTTTTATCCAAAGTGACTTACAATAAGTCCATTCAACATGGTAGGAAAGGAAAGTACTAATCACCAGAATTCTGCTCCTGAGTGATGCCATCTGGCTGCACAGTCTTCCGCCTAACTGCCTTCCCCTTTGCCTTCTGCGGAACAGTCTTCCTCTGAACCTGTTAAGAGGAAGAGGAGGTTCAGAGGAAGAGGAAGCCTTCCTCTGAGTCTGAAGAGGGCCCTCCACAATCTCCACAGTCATCTGCTGAAATGCAGTGTTGTCCAGCTGCAAAGGGCCATCGCAGGGTACCAGTGTCATCATCTCATCAAGCTGAGATTGAGACGAGCCACTCAATGTGGCTTCCAGCTGAACAAACAAATACATTGTCAACTCAAATATGTCATAAAAACTATATATATATTTTATACATATATTATATATATATTTTTTTTAATGTTTTATACATATTATACACACACACACACACACACACACACACACACACACACACACACACACACACACACACACACACACACACACACACACACACACACACACACATGATAATAGATATATGTACATACACACAGAACACACATGACAACAGTATTTTCCATTTACTAGATAAGATAGATTAATCATCTTTGTCTGCCTGTTCTGACACATTTAACTTTCTCTCTGTTATCAGCTACACAACATCATGTGTATCAACTTGGGGCTGCTGACTGATCTAAATGGGGTCATCCCTATGTTCCCCGGGTTCAATGTTCCCCCACTAAGGTTAGGTTTAGGTTTAGGTTCAAGGTTAGGTAGGCGGGGAACATAGAACCAGGGGAACATAGACACGCTCCCATCTAAATTACCTCTTGATCTGGAACCTCACATTCTTGTTCCTCAATGTCTGGAGCTCCTGTCCACTCACTGCCTATATTTGAGGACGTTTTCCAGACTTCCTCCTGCAGACCCACTTTTCTTTCTATCTTTTTCAATTTTTTTTGTGCTGATCACAAAGGATTTTCCATTTCCTCCGACAATCCTCCTCTAAAGAGAATTAATAATAGAAAACATGCAATAATAGAAAACATGCATTGTACACTACACGTGTGTGTTTGTTTACTTAAGTGCACTCAAGAGAGGATCTCCTCACGTCTGCAACAGTGGTGCACAATGTACTATTTTTTTGTACTTAAGTAAAAGTATCAATACTGCAATATGGAAATACTCTGCTACAAGTACAAGTCCAGAATTCAAGAGTAAAAGTACCAAAAGTAAAAGTACTCATTATGCAGAAGGTCCCGTTTCAAGTTTTCAAATGTATACAAATATTTTGAAAATAGCTGATCTACAAGCTCACGATGCGTTGCATGGCGACGCATTGTGAGCTTGTAGATCTGCCATTTTCAAATGGCCGAAATGTATATAGGGCTGATGTGCTTACAGTATGTTTTGTAATAATAATCTAAATCGACAAAGTAACTAGTAACTAGTTGTCAAATAATTGTAGTGGAGTAAAAGCACATTTGTCTCTGATGAAGTGGAGTAGAAGTAAAAATACTGAAAATTGGAAGTATAGTAAAGTAAAAATACCTAAAAAAAGTACGGTACTTAAAATGAGTAAATGTACTAAGTTACTTTACACCACTGCCCAGTAAAAGTACAAGCAGAGGTGAGGAGAGCCTCGCTTGTTTTTAACTTAACCATAACTACAATAAACAATGATTATATTACTCAATACAGTACCTGTCTTTCAACGTGCAAATGCTGTCAATTTTGTCACCAATAAGTTGTGTGTTAAAAAGTCGAGTGTGTTTGCTAGAAGCTAACGCTAGCATAGCATAGCTACCCAAAATAAGCAAACAGAGCTGCCATTGTGAGTTTAAAATGTCCATACCTGGTATTCCCTTAATTTCCTGGACTTTCCTCCACGCTGCATCCTTCTTGTCTATCTTTCTGTACATATAAAGGGTTTTATTCCGGATTACAGGATACTGGCTGACGGCGAAGATTAGTACGTCCTCCAGCCCCATTGTGTTTGTACACTTCTGGCTTGAAAAAAGCGGGGGGTGAAAAAAACAAAAACAAATGTATGATTGGTTCTCGCTTCACTGCGTCATCGGAGCTACAGCTGTAGCTTTGCAGCTTTGTATCTGGAAGTTGAACCCAGCTCAACTTGAATTTGTAGCGTTGTATCTTTGTCGCTAGAGCTACAGCTACAAACGTCGGATGTATCTTTGTCTCTTCATGTCGCTGGTTTCCATTGAAAATGAATGGTAGAGTGTATCTTTTAATCTGTCCGTGTGAACGCACCATAAGAGGCTCCTGACGGCTTCGACCCACTGTCCTGCGGTATGGCTGTCATATATCTGGACCCAGAATGGACCAATGCCCAAAGCCCCCCCCTCTGTCCACGATCATCCGGATGGCCCCTGCAGCAAAGACGCTTCTCAGATTGAGTGCGTCGATACCTTGAGCTCCACAATTAAGTACTAGCTATATAATATAAAAACAACATATATTAAGCACTTACTTAATCGGTGGTCCACTGTTAAAGTATGTATTGTGTGTTGTGTTAAAGTCCCGCTGTGTTCATATTGGCCAATTATATTATTAACATTAAAACCCAGTAAATGTGTGTGAGAATATAAGTGCTACATTTGTAAGAATCAGTTAAATTATGCAAACTACTTCTCACATAATCAAATGCCATATCGAGCAGTAAGCCCAGGGACATATCTGGCATAACTGCCAGCGGGAAGGGTGGCCTTCCTCGGAACCGGTTCAATCGAACGTTGATTGCTGGCGCTGCTAGCCACGGTCCGTCCTGCGGTGCGGCCGATGTGATGTGTACGTCTGCTGACACGCCAGGGATCATCGCCATCTATGAGAAATGGAGATCATGGATATCATGGTCAAAAAAATAATAATTCCCAAACGTTTTTATCACCTTTTAACACTTGCGTGGCTAACCCAGTCATACAGTTTGCATGTTTTTTGCACTAGCCCACCTGAAATGCAGAAAATAGGGGCACACATGCATTAGTACAGCACAATGGCTCCTTCTCAAGTGTCTGCCTGGTTCACAATGACTGGACATTACAACATCCTGCTTGTTAGTCCCTTTCAAAATAAAACGCAGTTGAGCTTCAGAACCAGACACAACTCCATTGAGACACACTAACATCTCCTGACGCAAAGTGGTACTGCACTACAGACTATTAACTAGTGTTGCTTGAACTGAACTGTATAGGACAGTAAAATAAAAATACAACTAGAAAAAGTGCTCCTCGGAGCACAGGTCTCCGCCAGGTCAGGTAGGTTATTGTGGGGCAGCAATGTTCGGAATTGGCCAATCAGGATGGAATATGTAAAATCGGATGGAACCATCTTGATCACTTGACTATAGAGACAATGGGTACCGATTTGCATGATGTTTGAATTTTTAGGAGTAACATAACAAAGAAAAGTGTTGCAAAATCGACCTCCTGGTGGCGCTATGATAGGGCAATGTTAAAAGGGTGGCATTTGTTCTTCAACGTAGTGCGAATGTGCGTGCAAAGTGTCAACGCAATCGGACGCTGCATTCATGATTGTGGCATTTTGTGCAAAACGGGCCACTCCCGCAAACTTTAGATGTCAATGTTAGCCAATCAGGATGGAATATGAAAAATTAAACAGATCCATCTTGATCACTCAATGAAGTGAAATTGTCCAAAAGACAAAAAGTGCCCGCACATACTGTTATAACATAAGTGCAACAATGTATTTTAGGACGCAGAGTAAAGGTACCAACGTTTCGGCAAACAAATGCCGCTTTCAGGGTATACAGAGCCAAATGCAAGTGACACTTAAATATGGTGCGTAATACGGCCAATCACAATGAAGTTGGAGGACACAGGTTCTAATGGGCCATGTCCCTGTGATGGGCCATCAGGATCAGGTGCTGTCTCACATTCCTGAATAATTAGGGAGGGGTCATACGTCATGACAAGCCACTCTAATGATGAGTGGTTAGTTCCTTGTCAATTTGACAAATATATATGAGACTTTTAGCAAATATGTAATAACGAAAATAGCACCACTACAAGGACCTGGTGTGCCTAGCGTCTTCGTGCGGAATACTTAATGAAAACACTACAGTCATTTCAGTCAAGCTTGAAGGAAAAGTACAATTATTTGTAATAAAATATCAAATTGGACTGCATTTATTTATGGCTTATTTCTCCGAGTTATAGCTCTCAGTGCACTGGCCAATACAAACTAATACGCGAGTGCATTGTTGGTCCGCATTTCCAAATACGCACCACTTGTGTTGCCTTTTAAATGGTCAAAGTAGATATCTGGAGTAATTATATAGAATGGTCAAAGTAGATTCCTGGAGTAATTATACAGTCTTCTGTCATTGTACAAACAGGGCACATCGCACTTTCTGTGCCAATGCTTTGCAATGGGAATGGAGTTTTTTGGTGCAGAAATGTACGAATGGCAGCCAATTGCTCTCTACCCATTAAAATGCATTGGCAGAATTTGCCTAGAGGTGGTAGAAAGGTCCGGTGTCTGTGTCCTAATGGTTTATAGGTTGATTGTTTTGATGTACTGAGGACTGTTGTAGCCTACGTTGTAAGCAGTCTGCTCATGTGCCTTTGACATTGTGTGAATGATGTAATGCATAAGTTGTGAAATGGCATTCTTGTGTTTAGTTTCAGTCACTATCATAGGTAGATTTACATTTCGGTGCGAAGGTGCCATTACAGTTCCAAAATGTTGATTGTAATGAAGGATATTAGTATTAAACCAGTTATCCAATTTGCCTTTGGACAAAGGGACCTCTTGTACAAAGTATTCATTCTGTAAGAAACGTTGAAACTTTTCACAACTATTTTATTCTGTCAAAATGTAAAGTGCAGCATTGTATAACTCCTGTAGTTGTAAAATGCATCTATACAACAACATTCATATAACATTTTAAAGAATGAAAAAATGTTTCTTTGATCAATTTTGTTTATTTATAAACAAAACAATATATTGAACATAGACAAATCATATTTTGGACCTAAAAAAAAGAAAAGAAAAGTATTTATTTTCTCGACTGGTTTTTGTCTTTTGGCCCTCCCTGGCTAGCCTGGTAAACCCTCCCTCCGGAAATCTCATTTCCATTTGATTCCAGGAGTGAGTCTGGCCTGCAGACCTATATGGGCAATTTGGCTGTAGGCTGGAGATAGGTGGGAGTAATGTAGCTTTGATGTCCAAGTGGCCCTTTGATGTCCAATTAAGCCACTTTAGGCTGCAGTGATTATCACCAGGAGTAATTGGTTTGTCTTTGATGTTAATGAGCAGCTTGTATGAAAGGTGTATTGATTAATGACGTGTGAACCACTCTGGTTCCACCTGATTGGCCTACCCCCGCTGTCAATCACAAAACAATGAGCGAGGACGCTGATTGGCTCGGTTAGTTTGTAATTCCGCTAGAAACTCCCACAATGGGCAATCAGGCCAGACTCACTCCTGAAATAAAAAACAATTGAGATTTCTGGAGGGAGGGTTTACCAGGCTACTCTCTGGCTGGTTTGCGGCTGAAGGTGAATTGTCAAAAGACTGGCTGGTTGTCAAAACTGTCTGGTTTGCGGCTGTCAGCATTTCCTCGTCGGCGAGGTCAGGGTGTTGGATTGGTTGGGCTGGTCCAGGTTGTTGTGATGTTGATGGCTGGCTGTGTGTATGTGGTGAGCTGAGTGCGGTGATCGAAAGATTGGGGGTATAGTGAACTGTGAAGGTGGCTGTGCTCAGTACGTGCTCTTCTATGGATTCTGGGGTGGTGAGGGTGTGTTGGAGATGGTTGGTGTTTAAATAGTGAGTGAGTGTTGCTGGTGGTAATTTTAGGGTGACTCTGTGTAGGGGTGTGGTGGTGACGATGAGTGTGCCTGATGTTTGTGATGTGTAGTCCGTGGATTTCTGCCGCCACCCGCAGTGTGCACATTTATTGGTGTCAGTGTTGGGGTCGAAGTGCTCGTGGTGTTTATGGCAAATGGTGCAGTGCATTTGGGTGGTGATGTTACTGGCTGTGATAGGTCCGGTGATGGTCGTGGTGGTGTTGTGTGGGTGTGTTTCTACAGTGAGTGCTAGTATGTGCTCTGGGATGTGCATGTTCTGTGTTTGTGTGATTGTGGTGGATAAGGTGGCTGTGAGTGAGTTGTTGAATTTTTTGAGGTGTGTGAAGGTGTATGTGGAGTGGTTTGTGACGGATGCGATTTGTGATTCCCAGAGTGTGATGGTGGTCTTGCCGGTTGGATCTGCTGCAGTGAGGTCGTAAATGTGTGTTGGTCCGTTGAATGAGTTGCAGGGTCTTGGTGGGTGGATTTCCAGTATTTTGACTGTGATTTTTCCAAACTTATGAGAAAAGACAAGGAAAAGACAAGACATTATTAGCTTATGTTAGGTTACTTGTGATACTAGCCCTGGTCTGGAGCATTAATGAGTTCTCTCTAACGTCCTGCCATGCGCCCGGCTCTGCTAATAGACAAGGAATTCCACTGCCCTGCGAGGACACCAACTTATAATAAAAATAAACCAAATCACTCCGCTACTCACCGAAACAAAGACTGTTTTGGGTTGTTAAAAGTTTATTCTCGGAGGTGGGAAGCCTCTCTCATTTGGCTGACCAGTTGAATCACTTTTAAACCCATTTTTCAGTGTGTTTTTTTTCGTAGTTACTGCTCTTTACCTTGGCAGGGCAGAGTAGCGAAGTGGTTTTGTTTAATTTTGAATACAGTTGTAGCTTTGTATATGAGCAGAGCGCTCCAGGCCGAGCGCTTTGCGGTGCGTTAAAGAGAATTCACTCACGCTCTGATCCAGACACATGACTGGATCTATCAAATAATTTGAATAATATATATATTTTTTACAACAATACGGAACATATAGGTACTTCTGAAGGATCGTATTGAAATTAAACATGTGCTAGATGGAGTAACCACTTAATATAAAAAAAAAAACGATGATATATGACCATCGTGTGATTCAATGCTAGTAGTGCAAGTCTATATTTGTTATTTTTCCAAACAAATCATTAAGGGTGCAGTCACACCGAATTTGAGTGAATACGTTTCATTGTCATTGAATAGGAAAAGTTAAACTGGTGCGTGCTCGAAATAGTCAAACAGTTTAATAATGAAGCATGACTCCAGGCTACTTACTTGTTGCTGGTGTGTTAGTTCTTGTGTGTCCTTTATTTGCAGGGTGAGCTGGTTTGGTGGTGGTTCTCGTTTGAACTGTAAGATGGTTGAGGTTTGCTGTAGTTCTGAGGTGGCGTTAAATTGAATGTCATATTTGCCAGTGTCTGTAATACAAATATGCATATGAAGACATTTAGTGGTTATGGTAATATTGTTTTTGTTCTGTCTGTGTAGGACTATTATATATATATATATATATATATATATATGTGTGTGTGTGTGTGTGTGTGTGTGTGTGTGTGTGTGTGTGTGTGTGTGTGTGTGTGTGTGTGTGTGTGTGTGTGTGTGTGTGTGTGTGTGCGTGCGTGCGTGCGTGCGTGCGCGCGCGCGCACGCACGCACGCACGCACGCACGCACGCATGTATGTATGTATGTATGTATGTATGTATGTATGTATATATATATATATATATATATATCCTATAAGCCCCAGGCCTATACTGCCCCATAAAGCCAAAGTGCAGTATCTATGGATAAAAAAAACCACTGAATAATGGGATTAAAAGTGATTCAACTGGTCAGTCAAATGACATTACACTAATTGTGTAATTTTATTCCTTAACATCTTGAAGGCTAATTTGACATGTGGGATCCACAAACAATTCGGTGTGGCCAAAGATAGGCCTACTGCATTTTGGCTTTGTAGGCCCTAAGTATATGAAATAACATTAATAAAAGACCAATGGAAATCTTCAAATGAGTTGATATAGGTGAACTTACATGTATTGAATCTCATGCGGATATTGAGCAGTTTCAATGGTTGCTCATGTTGCTCCTCGGTCTTAAACTGTTTGTGATGTGTCCTCGTGAAACAAACACCCTGGGTGTAGGTATTTTTTGCTGTTAGTAGCTGAAAATTAAAGTAGTTGCTTCTCGATTTGTTACTAATTTTGACTAACGTGATATTAAATAGGAAACCTATTGCAATGGTTTCGTTGTTGAATTCTTCAAGTCTCGGAAACTTGTGGGCTGTTGCCATTTTGCATGAGTGTTTGTCTGTTAATTAGAGTGATATTTATAGTGGGATATATTTCAATTTTCAGATTTTTGAAATGGAAGTCAGGTGTTTGAAAATCTGGTTTCTTTAGATGATAGATTAGTTTAAAGTAATTATCATTTGGAAAATATATGTAATTGTATTTGTGTGTAAGGTGTATTTTTGTTTTAAAGTTACTTCCATCATGTTGTTGTTGAAATTGTTTCTTTCAGATATACATTTGAGCGATCCGTAGAGCAGTTATTGAAGTTAATATGCACTTTTGATGTTTGTATTTATTTGTTTTAGTTTGGTTTAATAAGAGATTTTATGTAGTGGAAAGAGCTAAATAAATCAGTCTGCATTAGTATGGTTATAAGTATTGTGATCATTGGGCCCGATTCATGAACCGTACTTACGAACAAATTTGTTCTTAGACCCACTTAAGAAGTTTTTTAAGAGATTTTGGCATTCACAAATGTTTTCTTAGCTGTGATTTGTTCTTAAGTTAAGAAGAAATCTACGCATACTAGAGAGCACTCTTAGGGTGGCCTTTGAGTTCTTAAGTGTGATATGTTTGTGCAAAAATAATTAATTCTCGAAGTTTCTTCAATTCTACAGTTGTATAATATAGGATTTAAATTCCAATAATATTTTTATCATATCTTTAGAGCAAAAAAGTTTCTCAAAGGTGTGGTCTGGGGACCCCCAGGGGTCCTTGAAGCTGTTCCAGGGGGTCCACAGCAAACGAGGAACAGTTTAATCACTTTAACCCTATTTTATACTTTGTTTGAAAATAGCTGATCTACAAGCTCTCAACGCGTCCCATTACTGGCAATTTTGAACTTGTAGATCGGCTATTTTCGAAAAAAAATTAACAGCTAATTTCAGCAAATTTACATTGATATCAAGTGGTGATATGTTGATTAATGTGAGAGAAATAATAAAATACATTCATTAATTAAATAAAATAATTTGCTGTTCACTTCAGAAGTACCTCCACAGAAATATTTATTTATTTTTATGTTTGAGTCTGGTGTTCCACCATCTTTAGGCTTTAGTTTAGGTATTCTTTACTTCATTCTCTCAACTTTATTTCTCTGTGTGATTTCCCGTGATTTCTGTGTGCAGCAATCACACACAAGTGTGACTGCAGGCAGAGCCTAAGAACATTTCATGAATCTGACTCGACTTCTCTTAGGAATTCACTCAGGAAGAAATTTAAGAAGACAACTTACGAATTTATTGCTGCATGAGGGCCATTGTCATTATGATTATTATTATTACAATTAATCTCATTATTTGAGATATAAATGTTATATTTAGGATGTGATATTTAAGATATATTATTTTCTGTTAATGATATTTGGAGAGTCTGGATGAGTTGTATATTATCGGACAATTGGGCCAATGTTTGAACAGTATTTACAGTATAGTTTGTTGATTAGTTTTGTTGCAGTAATGGTCTTTTGTCTTTTCTTTCATGAGATATATTCCAAAGATCCGAAAAGTCTTTAAATTGTGACTTCACTATCACCTAAGGACCTTCCACAAATCTTGGTGATTGGCAGGGAGCTCTTCACGCCACGCACGCACTCCAGCTCCTCCATTGGCGCATGCCATGGAAGGTGTTCGTGTCGTCATCCTTCCACGCTTCAAAAGCAACCTAGTTAGTCGGGGATCCACAGGCCCAAAAGCTCTTGAAAATGGGTTGAACCTGTGATGTCATGCTATACTTTTTTTTGTGTGTTTTTTCTATTAATTTGGTCATTAAGGTCCACAGAAAGAGAGGCCTGCTCTGCCGGAAACATCGCGAAAAAAAGTTATGGCCATTTTTGTATAATGAAGCCTTTATTTTTTTGCCCATTTTCGCCTATAGTAAAAAAATAGGTTTATTTTCTTAAAGTGATCAGTTGGTTGTGTAGGCTGTCAATAAATGATTCCCAGATACACAGAACACATATGTGAACAACTCCCAAGTACAAAAATACACTCACAAAGCCTTTCCAAATGATTTATAGACATTTTTGGTACCAAAAATGCAACCGTTTTTTGCATTTTCCCCAATACTTTCATCTTTACTTCAATAGTAATCAACTTTTCCATGGGTTATGACATCAGCCAATGTCTCATTCTTTTCATCAATCTTTATAGTCATTCCACACATTTTTTTTATTAAAATCAACCCTAAATTAAAGGAACTGTGGTGACTTTATTACCCTTATGCTCAAAATTCCCAGAGCCTTTTTTTCTTCTTGAAAACACCTGTACCCCCACAAAAGAAACGTGTGCCATGGGTCATGACATCAGTCAATGACTTATTCTTTTCAAATATATATCAGCAAATATTTTGATAACTTTAGTTTAAAAAAACTAAAGGCAATACACATTTTAAGCTGTTTCTGGCCTCTACAGATGTGCCATTTCAAAACCTCAAATGTCCCGCCATCGCCAAGACAGTACATTTTCAGGGGATTCCCAGGGCAATAAGAGGGACAAAGAAGGGCATTTAAAATGCTTAATTATTTTGATGATCACTGCTTTTATTATGCTAATTCATTTGAGCAACTGGTCAAGGACCTCTTCAAATCACCTTTTGCCTCATAATGAGTCTGACACCTTCTTGAACACACATTATTTTGTTCTCATGTATATGGATGTCTGTTGAAGGGAAAAACGGGGGGGGGTGTAGTGACAACTTCTTTTCAGGGGTAATTGTATGTGTGATGTCTATGATTTGTACACTCTATGGACGCCCTGATTGTCTGAAATAAAGTTTGAATTGAATTTCCCCACCCCACCCCTGACCCACGACCCCTCTCCTGTGGTTTTCAGCACAACATAGAGAGAGAGACGCTGTCCATGGTTCTGAAAGTCACAATAAATCCAACCTATTCTGACACAAGGTTTGTACTTAACCTTTTAAGGTCCCAGCTAGCTAGGCAGGCACATATGTCCAAGACTAACTTTCAAATGTAATCAGAACACATGCTTAATTGCTATTGTTTTCTTCACAATGCAGTAAAATAAGTGTTATCCTCCCTCCACGCACCCATAATTCTTTTTTTGACTGAAACATGATTTCACATGGGGCGGCCATAGCTGAGTGGTTAGTGAGTCCGCCTAAGGAGCCAGAGGCCCTGGTTGCCGCAGGTTCGATTCCCGGCCAGGCCAGCATATGTGTCGATGAATTGAAATTTGTCCCTGAGCAAGACTCTAAACCCCAAATTGCTCACAGGTTCTCATTGGAAACAAGACCGCAAGGACTTTCATGAACGACCTGTTAAAAGGAATTATCCTTATCCTTCTTTACTTTCATTTTATGCTGCAGGACCTGCAGCCTTAAACATGGAGCCCGAGTTCTCAACAAAGCAGCTGAAGGTAAAGCGGCCTGATACCAACTACACTGAGTGCCTAATATGTCAGAAGACAGACAGTAATGCTGGTCCTCTTCAAAAACTGACAGATAAAGGCTATCCTGCACTTCTACAGAAATGATGACGTCTCATTCAGACTTGAAAATGAGTTGGATCCTCAGTGTGCCTTTCTGGAAAGGAATCCTGTATGCCACACAAAGTGTCGCAACAAATACACACATCGCAAAACAGTTGATCAGAGAAAAAAGAAATTTGCAAAGCAAGATGGCACTTCATCTGAAGCAGGACCCTCCACTGAGCCAGACAGCAGTTCTAAAAAAACACGGTCTTCAGTGCCCCAGCCTTTCAAATACAAGGAAGAATGCTTCATTTGTGGAAGAGCTCGCAGTACCAAGGGGGATAGATCCCTCCTTTTGATTGCGACATATGATAGACAAAATTCTATCTGGAAAAAAGCAAACCAACTTGAAGATGAGGATATGCTATGCAAGATACGTGGTCCTGATGTAAACACGTGCACCGATATGATTGCTAATGACTTCCGGTATCACAGGGATTGCATGAGCGTCTACCTGACAAGACGTGTTCACGCACAGGAAAAAACAAGTACTGTCACAATTCCTTATGATGCTGCACTGACCCAACTAATATCTCGCATTGATGAGCCACTTTTCAAAGATGGTGCCATATTCTTTGTTACAGCTTTGAGGGATGAATTTCGTAAATACCTGGCAAACCATGGAGTTGACAATGTTAAATCATACCAATCTTACTCCTTGGTAGCCCGCCTTAAAGGGCACTATGAAGTAGATGGCAACTGTAAGATAATGGTTGTACCACAGAAAGGATGCTCTAGCCTGGTTTGCTCTGCAGAACTGAGCATTGGCTGCATGCTCACCAAGTTGAAGGTACTGAAGGAGACAGCTCAAGAGGCAGATTATGAAGAAGAAACTGATGATGAGGTAACACCTGATGATACCATAGTCTCCTCCTACAATACTGCAAAGAGAGCTCCAGGCCCAATGTAAGGCAGAAAAGCAGGCAATGAAGGCTGCAAGAGAAGCCAGTGGAAGTCAGCAGATGCCTGGAAGTGAGACTGATTACACGTCAATGCAAATGGAGATATCATACTTGGAGGCATCTCAGAGAGTGAGCAGCAACCTCTACAACCACCTGGCATGGTTGATAACGGATGCATCCCCAGAAGTGGGTGAGGACGGCCGGGTGAAAGTCAGTCCCAAGCAGCATGAACAAGTTCTTAACCTTGCCCAGGATGTCTGCCAAACAGTTGCAGGCATCCCAACACCAAAGCACATTGGGACGGCATTGCACATCCTCAAGGAAACCAGAAGCAAGGCAACTGTCACACTTCTAAACAGATTTGGGAACTGCATCAGCTACCAGGCATGGTTGATAACGGATGCATCCCCAGAAGTGGGTGAGGACGGCCGGGTGAAAGTCAGTCCCAAGCAGCATGAACAAGTTCTTAACCTTGCCCAGGATGTCTGCCAAACAGTTGCAGGCATCCCAACACCAAAGCACATTGGGACGGCATTGCACATCCTCAAGGAAACCAGAAGCAAGGCAACTGTCACACTTCTAAACAGATTTGGGAACTGCATCAGCTACCAGGATGCCCAGCGATATATTACAACAATGGCAAAGTCAGTTGATGAGCAGACAGGTCAGGAGGGTGCCTTCATACCAACAAACCTCAAGGTTGGACGATTCACACAATTTGCATTTGATAACCTTGACTTCCAAGAGTACACAAAGGATGGACGAACATTACATGGCACAACACACATCATATTCCAGTACAAGGATCCTAATGAAGACCCCACGCCAAAGGCTAGTTTACCTCTGCTGAAAACCCGCAAAGCATCCCTGGGGCCTTCTCAGCCATTTCAGACCAAGGATAGCCACCTAACTCTCAAAGATCATCAGAGGAGTCGTTCCCTGGTTGGAGTCGATACAGAGCCTAAGCCCATGTGTCTAGCTGAACCTCTTGACCACCTGAGCATGTTGTGGCATTTGGTTCATATCTGCCCTACTGTGCTCTTGGAGGACCTGAAACCAAGCTGCACTGCTCCAACATGGAGTTCATTCCATGCATTTCTCATCCCAGATGCTACCCCTGCAACTGTGATTGGCTATGGGCCTTTCTTTCCCAAGTCGCCAACAGACCCAGATGTGGTTGAAAAGTCAGTTCAATACTGCATGGATGTGTCCAGAGAACAAGGCCAAGAGTTCACCATCATTACATGTGACCAAGCAATTTATGAAGTGGTTCTGGGTCTGCAAAAGAAGAACCCTCATATGTATGGGAAACTTCTCTTGCGCATGGGTGGATTTCACATTGCTCAGAATGTCCTAAAAGCAATTGGGCATTTCATGCAGGCAACTGGAATCGAAGACATCATGGTAGAAGCTGATGTTTGTCTCCGTGGAACAGCAAACAAAATCATCAGTGGGAAAGACTACTACGCAATGATGCGTGCCCACAGTATGGTACATGCAGCCATGTTTGCCCTACAATGGGAAGCATTTTACAAATGGCTAATCATTGAAGAGAAGGACCTGGAGTGGATATCTACACTTACCATCAATGTCCAGCTACTCCTAGATGCCCTTTCAGAAAAGGATGAGGAGAAGGCATCTTCTGCATGTGCTGATGCAACTGACCAGCTGAAGGAGCTGTCATGTTTGATGACTGAGTTTGATGACACATGTACTTCACCTACCTCAAAGCTCTGGCTACAGTACATGGACATGGTGATGATTCTGAAGTGGTTCATCCATGCTGAGCGTGCAGGCCTGTGGGAGGAACACCTGGCTGAAGTAGAGAGGATGTTACCATACCTTGTAGCTGCTGGCCACTACAAGTATGTATCCTGCCTGCCCCACTACTTGGAAGCCATGAGAAGCCTACCTACACTGGCTCCGGACATCCATAAAGAATTCAAGGATGGGAAGTTTACTGTGCATCAAACTGAAGGTCGTTTCAATGGTGTCTGGACAGACATGGCACTTGAGAAAACATACAACCGTGAACTCTTCACTGGCATCAGTCAGCAGCCAGCAGCCATGGAGAAATACTTGCGCGCTCTTCCGTGTCTGACAGCGGTTTCAGAGCAGACAAAGGCTATGGTACATCTGGACACCAAACACCATGAAGACTCCAAAAGCCAAGGACAAAAGGACACAGAAACTGTTCTGAAAATAACAGATGTAGTCAAAAACCAGATGATCAATCCCTTCATATGTGAAGAACAGGAGCTGCTTAACATTTCAACTGGCTACAAATCTGCATCTACAGACTTGGTGTACGCCCGTGAAAAAGGATTGGAGGCACTGGCTGCAGCAAGAAGAACAGACAGTGAGAAAATAGCCCCAATGAAACTTGCCACATTTGCAGCAAAGACAAAAAAGCCAATGTCCATGGCGATCAAAGCCAAGAAGGTCTACGAGGAAGAGAGTGCTGTTGTCCGAAACCTGTACTTTGTGCAGGACTTGGATGAACACAAGAAGGTAGAAGTCTTCGGTCATGAGTGGACACGTTGCCCAGCCTCCCTGTTTGAGCCAGATCCATCCCTTGACCAAGGTTATGCCATGCGAAAAGGGAATAAGGCTGACTACTTGGCTGCAATCAAGACATCCCTTGGCAGTTCATGGTGTGAAGTGGACAGATTGCCACCATTCGACAAGCCTGTTGTAATGGTGGTTGATGCCATGGCATTCATCCAGCGTCACCAACATCTTGGTTGCAGCACCTTCCATGAACTGCAAGTAAAATACCTGAAGCAGCTCCTTAGTGGTAGCCCAGACAACTGTGACTGCATCTACTTTGTTGGTGATCGATATGATGTCTCTCCAGCTGAAAGTCTGAAAGGCGAGGAACGAGAGAAGAGAATGAAGACTTGCCCCAGCAAGATGAAGGAGTACAAGCCACATGACACTCTTGCCTTACCTGAATGGAAAGGCTTTGTTCAAAATCCACTGAATAAAGCAAACCTGTTGAACTATATGGGAGAAGCATGGGCTGCTCAGCACAAATCACTTCCTGCTGGATGCACACTTATTCTGGGTGGACTTTTCCGTGATCCTAGTCGCACTGTTCTGTTATCAGCAGATTGTCAGGTTGAGCTTCCAGAACCGTCCTGTGAGAAGCATGAGGAGGCAGATACCAGGATGTTTGCCCACATTGCATACTCAGTAGAACATCTGCACCACGAACGGGCTGTAGTTGTGGCTACTGACACAGATGTGATCATGATGTAGCATATATTACATCACACACATGGATGGCCTACAGGAGCTATGGGTAAAGAAGATGGATATCTACCTACCTGCTCATGCAATTGTGGATACCCTGGCAGTGAAGTATGATGTTGAAGCTTCCGATCTTTCATCCATACTCCTCAGCACCTACATACTGACTGGATGTGACACAGTGAGCTATCTTTACAGAAGAGGAAAAAGACGTGCCTACAAAGCTGCCGTTGATCACCTGAAAGACCTTCTGCCTCTCTGCCAATACGGTGACTCTGGGGAAAGTCTGGATTTTACACAAGATGTCGTGACAGCGGCTAGACGATACATGGCTTCACTGTATGAGAGGAGTGACTTCAGTGGTAACTTGGATGCACTGCGAGCCCATCTTTTTGGCAACATCAAAGGAGACATGCGTTGCCTTCCACCTACTGAAGATGCCTTCCAATTACACCTTCTCAGAGCCCTGCATCAGTTGGTTGTATGTAAGAGGGCACACATGTCTCAGCCAACCTACCCTGTGGCAACCAACTTTGGCAGAGAGCTTGTCAATGATGCTGAAGGATGCAAAACCTGCACAATACAAGCGCACCAAATATTGCCACTGCAAGAAAAGCAAGTGTGCCAGAGGATGCTCCTGTGCAAGAGCTGGTGTCAAGTGTGTCATTGCCTGTCTCTGCACTGGGGACCCCCAAAAATGTTCACGAGTTGAACTCACACTCGAAGACAGTGACAGTGAGTGAGTTGATTAGTTAGTTGTTTTCATTTTCCTGATCATTTTCATTTTCGTGATATTAGACATGTCATAATCTTTATTTTATTTAGCCAATGTTTAATTACCTTTTTTGAGCTGTCATGGGACGTTTAGCATGTATGTACGCCAATCAAGATCAAGGATAGCAATTTCATCACTATGACATCAATTTCATCACTATGACATCACAACAGACAATATATATTGGTATTCATAAATAGCACAGCTCACTTCACACTAGGTGTGATTTTTCAACTAACATAAAGAATCAGCTGTGCACATCTGTTTATTTTATAATAAAAAAAGACTTGTGTTTTGAATTTGTTGTGTTACACGTTTCTTTTGTGGGGTACAGGTGTTTTCAAGAAAAAAAAGGCTCTGGGAATTTTGAGCGTAATAAAGTCACCACAGTTCCTTTAATTAAGGTTTCGAGGCCAATAGGCTCGAAGCCTTATTACATCTGTAAGAGTTCATTATTCTTCCGCCGGTTTTGCCAGTTCTGGCCTAACCGCGTGGTCACTTTTTATGAAATTCGGCAATATGGTAGAGGGCTATGCCAAACGGCGAAAACCCGAAACTCACAAACATTGGCCAAAGGGTGGTGCTGTAGCACTCAATTGAAATATGCCAACTTTGAACAGGTACAACTCATGCCCTGTTTGACCCACAGCCATGAAACTTCGATGCACACATGCGTCTCCTCATGCCTAACAACTTTCACACTCTGACTTTTGACCTCTGACCTTTAGATATCCCACCATTTTGAATTCTATGAAAAGCAGTAAAAATCTAACTCCTCCTGGGATTTTTGAGCAATCTGTACGAAACTGTCTACACATGAACTTTGGACCAATGCCGACAGAACTAAGCAAGCGGATTTTCCATAAGTGAAAACGTTAAGCTTTTATAAGCCAATGAAAATTGCAGTTTTATGACAATTATTCATCTGCCCCTAAAACATACATGCAGACTCGCATTTGTTTGACACTTTGCAATATTGTAGAAGGTCATTCCAAGTATCACTGAATCCAATCTTACTCCAATTGGTCAAAGGGGGGCGCTATAGCAATTTTTTGAAAATGCAAACTTTAAACAGGCAAAAGTCATGCCTCGTTTGGCCGACAGCCGTTAAACCTGCTTACACATGTGCCTTGACTCATGAGGAACACATGTATCAATTTGACCAGTAAGCTCTGCCCTTAGATTGTCTGCAATTTTGAGCAGTTTGAAAAACATTTAAATCCAGGATTTCTGAGCAATTTGCGTGAAACTGTGTCATGTGTGTGAACTTCCTTTTCACTAGTTCAGGTGTGTAGGTTCAATAGCTTGATAGCTTAATCATCAGCCTAGAAACCACAGGGTTGCTGGTTCGAATCCCACCTCAGGTAGACTTCATTATAATTGCATTGCACACAACATGACTGTATCAATGAGGAACATATCTATCACTTTGACCAGTAAGCTCCGCCCTTAGATTGTCTGCAATTTTGAGCAGTTTGAAAAACATTTAAAACCAGAATTTCTGAGCAATTTGCGTGAAACTGTGTCATGTGTGTGAACTCCCTTTTCATCAGTTCGGGTCTGTTGGCCCAATGGCTTAATCATCTGCCTTGATACCACAGGGTCGCCAGTTCAAATATCATCTCATGCAGACCTCAACTCAATTGCATTGCACACAACATGACTGTATCAATCCATGTGCAATTGTTAAAGATAACGAGAAATGCATACTTGAAAGTAGTTATTTTCAATGTATGACGTAATTCATTTGCCCTTTTGTTTTGTGTTGTTGGATTCTCCTTTCTCACTATCAAATGCTGTCGATTCAATAGCTCCACCAGTAGAGTGTGAGCCTCATGTGCCAAAGGTCCCTGGTTCAAATCCCACTGATTACAGTTTACATTTAAATTGCATTATACAAAACATGAGCCTGTTAATTCAGACATGTGCAATTTTTAAACAATAACATGAAATGCTTTTTTGAGAGTAGTTGTATTTTATGTATGACATACTTTCTTGTGAAAATAGCCGATCTACAATCTCACAACTTTTCAGATAGCAACGCGTTGTGAGCTTGTAGGTCGACTATTTTCACTAGTTTCCATTCCGAGGAGACAAAAAAAAAAACTTTATTGGTAAATGTTTTGTGAACCAGTGATCTACAGTAGTTAGCGAAACAGAGGCTTGGTTCATAATGGACGGAAAAACCTATAGATATCAACAGACACCATCAGGGAGGCCATATCTCTAGCTCAATGAGAAGAGAGGCAGCCTGTGAATCCGTAGGTTGCTGGTTCGATCCCTGTCCCCAACAATGCGTTGAGGTGATCATCATTTGTAATTCCCCCTATTCCCATGAATTGGATCCACTCATCACCAATCACACCTGTCACATGCACAGTACAATTCTTAGGCACTTTTACTTTACTACTCTACTCTACTACAATTACAGCAGATGACAGCTTTAGTTACTTGTTACTTTGCGGATGTAATTATTAATACAACACCTACAGTAACCACATACAGCCGATCTACAATGTGACGCATTATGAGCTTGTATGTATATAATAAGCAACCCATGCTGTATGATAACTTACACGTTGTGAGCTTGTAGATTGACTATTTTCACACAAAAAAAAACTTTATTGGTAAATGTTTTGTGAACCAGTGATTTACAGTAGTTAGCGAAACAGAGGCTTGGTCCATAACAGACGGAAAAACCTATAGATATCAACAGACACCATCAGGGAGGCCATATCTCTAGCTCAATGACAAGAGAGGCAGCCTGTGAATCCATAGGTCGCTGGTTTGATCCCTGTCCCCAACAATGTGTTAAAATGATCATTATTTGGAATTCTTTATTTTACAAATAGTGTTTCTTGAGGTTAGGTCGTTGTTTTACTGAGGTTAAGGTTAGTCAGGGTGGGTATAGAAAAGAGCTATCTAGTCAGCAACCTTCCTCCTATTTAGGTGTGGCCATAGCTGAGTGGTTAGTGAGCCTATCTAGGGAGCCAGAGGCCTTGGTTACCCCAGGTACGATTCCAAGCCAGGCCAGCAAATGTGTCGATGAAATTTGTCCCTGAGCAAGACTCTTAACCCCTAATTGCTCACAGGCCCTCATTGGAAGCAAGACTGTAAGGACTTTCATGAACATGAATTGTTAAAGGAATTATCCTTACTAGACCATACCCGGTCGACGCATGCGTGGGGGGATATGCGCACATGATCTGGCAACCCGGGAGGCAGTTCGTCCCATAGCTGGGCAGCCCCGTAACCATGGCGACAGTGTTTGACACAAAAACGCTAATAAGAAGCTGAGATTTGATGAAATTGAAAAACGGGCTTCACAGTTAAGTTCAGATGGTAATGGTCAATGGCTGTGTGCAAAATCAGAGCAATTGGTCCAGCCAGTGAGGAGAACCGGGTGTCTTCACCACTACAAACGCACAGAGGTTACTAGAATTATAGTAGGATTCCCATGGATTGGATCCACCCTTCTCACTCATCACCAATCACACCTGTCTTCACTCACAACTCATTAGTGGCCTGGTGGCTTTTTATTTGAAATTATGTTTATTTTTTCAAATATTTAACTTTAAGCGCCCAATGCCACACTATTGGCCATGGCCATTTAAAGGGTAGCAACATTAACAAACAAATGAGTCTATACCTCTAACAATGCTCTATACACCAGGGAACCAGACTACTCATATGCAGTGTTGCCTTTGTCATGACCAATGCACAGTACAGTTTTGAGGTACTTTTACTTTACTTTCCATTTTTGTTACTTCTACTCTACTACAATTACAGCATATGACAGCTTTAGTTACTTGTTCCTTTGCAGATGTAATTATTAATACACCTACAGTAACCACATACAGCCGATCTACAATGTGACGCGCTAAGAGATTGTAGATCTTCTATTTTCTGAAAATTTGAGTACTTTGGTACTCAAAGTCCCCTGTTCAAGCCTCACCTCATGCAGGTTTCATTTAAATTGCATTGCACAAAACATGACCGTATGCATGTAGATTTTATAAAGATAAAATGAAATGCTTTTTCGAGAGTAGTTATTTTCAATGTATGCCTACTCAAGTATTGTGCTGAGTGCATTAGAGACATGATTTCAGAAAATGTTCCCGGTCTCTCTATAGTTGTTACAATTCTCTCTCTGGTGATTTATATTTAACTTGGTGTAACACTGATGAACGTCATTGATAACAAAGACGAGCACATTTTACTGTGGTGTACTGTGTGTAACAGGCTTGAGTAATACACAGCTTTAGAATGAATAAAGCCTATAGTATATAATCATTTTTCCATGTCAATTTAAATGACATGAGTGTTTATTTCCCCTGAACTTGATGTCTATTCTAGTACAGAAGGTATTGTATCTATACTATCATATCTACACAATTTCTATTTTATTAAAATACTCAGTAAAGTAGCCTTTGGAAGGCCACACTAGAATAATTTCATTTTTAAACCATTAGCCATTACCTTTTATGGTCAATTTCAGCTAATTAAGTCTATTCTCAAACAGTTGAATTTATTGAATTGGGAAAGACCAGACCAGACACTGAGTAGATTACTTTCTTTTTGAAGTCAAGTTGTAATTCACTTCACAGTGCTATTGCATGTTATCAGGCATATACAGTAAGTGGAGCTTAACATTTCAATAGACACAATCAATGAGAGAGTTGTCAAAGATACTTTGTTATTTAATACAAACATTAAGATAATAAGAACAAAATAATGTAAAACTGATATACTGGTATAAATAATATTTATAGCAAAACGAAAATACATCGTCCAGGGTGGACATTTGTAATTTTATAATGGAAAAAAATAAATAACAAAAAACGTACTATCACTAAGCACAATTTGGACAGGGACATTCTACCATCTCACAACTTTTCAGATAGCAACACATTGTCAGCTTGTAGATCAACTATTTTCACTACTTTCCATTCCAAGAACACAAAACAAAACTTTATTGCTAAATATTTGTCAACCAGTAATCTAGAGTAGTTAGCAAAACAGAGGCTTGGTTCATAACGGACTGAAAAACCTATAGATATCAACAGACACCATCAGGGAGGCTACATTTCTAGTTCAATAAGAAGAGAGGCAGCCTGTGAATCCATAGGTCGCTGGTTTGATCCCTGTACCCAACAATGCATTGAGGTGATCATTATTTGGAATTCTTACTTTGTTACAAACATACTCCTGGTAGCCTGTCTGTCTGTCTGCCTCTCTCTCACTCTGTCACTGTCTGTCTGCCAATCTGCCACTCTGTCACAGTCTGCCAGTCTGCCACTCTGTCACAGTCTGCCAGTCTGCCACTCTGTCACAGTCTGCCAGTCTGCCACAGTCTGCCAGTCTGCCACTCTGTCACAGTCTGCCAGTCTGCCACAGTCTGCCAGTCTGCCACTCTGTCACAGTCTGCCAGTCTGCCAGTCTGTCACAGTCTGCCAGTCTGCCAGTCTGCCAGTCTGCCACTCTGTCACAGTCTGCCAGTCGGCCAGTCTGCCACTCTGTCACAGTCTGCCAGTCTGCCACTCTGTCACAGTCTGCCAGTCTGCCAGTCTGCCAGTCTGCCACTCTGTCACAGTCTGCCACTCTGTCACAGTCTGCCAGTCTGCCAGTCTGTCACAGTCTGCCAGTCTGCCACTCTGTCACTGTCTGTCTGTCTGCCAGTCTGCCACAGTCTGTCTGTCTGCCAGTCTGCCACAGTCTGTCACAGTCTGCCAGTCTGCCAGTCTGCCACTCTGTCACAGTCTGCCAGTCTGCCACTCTGTCACAGTCTGCCAGTCTGCCACTCTGTCACAGTCTGCCAGTCTGCCAGTCTGCCATTATTCTCGAAACCGCTCATTGCTGCTTGCAGCTATATTTTAGGGTTGATTTTAATAAATTGTTTTGTGGAATGACTATAAAGATTGATGAAAAGAATGAGACATTGGCAGATGTCATAACCCATGGAAAAGTTGATTACTATTGAAGTAAAGATGAAAGTATTGGGGAAAATGCAAAAAAACGGGTGTATTTTCCCACACGGAAAGGAAATATATGAACATATATGCCAATATATGGCAGGTATATGCAGAATATATGCTGCATATATGTCATATTCAGGTTCATATATGTGCATATATGTTGATATATAGGGAATATATGTCTCATATATAGCTCATATATGTTAACATATATGCCACAATCAGGTTCATATATGCGCATATATGTTGATATATAGGGAATATATGTCTTATATGTAGCTCATATATGTTCACATATATGCCACAATCAGGCTCATATATTTGCATATATGTCATAAATGCCTACATATATGCCTACATATATAGCTAATATGTATTTGACTTTTTGCATATATGTCATACATAATGCCTATATATATAGCTCATAGCTCCCTTTTTTATTTGCAAGGTAATATGTGCATATCAGTCCAAAGTTATATAAGGAAATGTATTCATTATTGTACGTATTTCCATCCAATGTAGATTTTGGTTTGTGGATTGTGGAAGATATAATATAAAGACAATATTGTTTAATTAGGTCTGCATGCTGCCACTCTTATTTTAAAACACAACTAAAGACCTTTCTGTTTTCCACTGCCTTCTAGAGGCGCAACAATTTAAAATGTTTTACATGATGTGAACATCATCATCATTATCAGTTATTATCATCATTAGTAGTTTTATCCTTCAACTTCTTGTTTATACCCCAAAATGACTGCTATACAGGTTTTGTAGCAATTTGTAGCAATTATAAAAAATATTAGACCTTAATTGTCGAATGTTTAAGAACGTTCTAATCATGTATACTTTATTTTACATTTTGGACAAAATAGCCAATTTTACATTGAGGTGTGCAGATATCCCATGCAGTGCCCACCTATCCTGTTACTTACAGCAGTGGTTCTCAACCTTTTCAGGCCACAACCCCCCAAAATAATCATATTTGAACTGGGGACCCCAACCCTAATATGTACTTGTAATGTAGGAGTTGAGGCATTTAGTTTTAATTGACTCAGTTCCACAGATCAATATTTTGAAAATAGCCGATCAACAAGCTCACAACGCCTTGATGGGCTATTTTGCCTCTTTCTTATATTATTTAGCAATTTGGCCAACATTTGACCAGTTTTTTAGTATAGTTTGTTGATTACTTTTGATGCAGTAATTATTTTATTTGTATTATTTTTTTTATTTTTTTAAGGTATTAAAATGGTTACTTAAATTGTCACTTCACTGTCATCTGGGGACCCCCCCCCCCCCCCAATCATGTGGGGATCCCCCTGGGGGTCCCGACCCACAGGTTGAGAACCACTGTGACACCTACAGTGCGACATTACGTCACGCAGCTAAGGGCGGAGCTTATTAGAATTTGAACAGAGGCGGAGAAAGTGAAACTAACGTCTGTCGACTCCGTCTCGGCTGAGCGAACATTTATTTACAAACAGCTTGATTCCATGCTTCTACTCTACTAGATAACAGGTAAGTTGAATTAGTTTATGGAATTAAAATGTTATCCAACTTGTTAGTATCGTAAACGTGCAGTTTTTATTAGCCATGTATCACACGACGCTCGTCCGTCACGAGTGTCATGGCTGAACTTAATCCTGTGTTTTGCACGTTCTCCATTTAGAACCTGTACATCTACATAAACGTTCAGATTTTAAATATAAAGTGCTTACTCTATGGCCATGGATGTTACAAGTCTACTCGGGCACTCAGAAATACCCGTATTGTCTGTATTGTTCAATAAAAAGCATTTTAATTTGATCGGTGGCCATTTTCTCCGTATTTCCTTATGCGTTCAACTACGTGACCCTATCGGTTGGGAGGTGTACTGCACTCTGATACATTGTAAGTCTATGACACAATGGCCACCGATCGGATTAAAATGCTTTTTTATGAACAATCTGGAATATACGGATACTTACACCCACCCGAAGTGAATTGTAACATCCGTGGCAATGAGGTAAGCACTTTATATTTGAAATATGAACGTTTATGTAGATGTAGGGCCGTAAATGGAGAAATAGCAAAAAACAGGTTGAAGTTTCCTCATGACTGTCATGATACAGTGATTCGCTCAGTTCTAGCTTAAATTATGTTTCGTCGTAAGACACTGTTGCACGCCCAAAAATCACTGATCTACAAGCTCACAGCGACACATTGTGAGCTTGTAGATAAGGTTTTTGGGGCGTGTAACACAGTCTTAGACATGACATTAGCATATTAATTTCCATGTGGTGCATGTCAGTGTTTATCAGGTATAAATCAGTCCACAACACAAGCTGATGTTGGACTCATTTATTTTGACTGTAATTAATTATTATTATCATATCTATGAATTTTGTTTGAAACCTACAGTACAAAGTACAAAAAATACTTAGTTTTGTTTTGCACACAGCTAGCTAACAAAAGCAGGTAATGTTTATCAGTGTTCAGTTCTCAAAGTGGGCTCCAGGGACCCCCAGGGGTCATTGGGGGGTTTCCAGGTGGTCCCCAGGTAAATGAGGTTATATAGCATCAAAATCAGTTTAACCACTTAAACCCTATAAATTGCCTATTTGAAAATAGCAGATGTACAAGCTCACAGTGCAGCGCATGGTGATGTGTTGTGAGCTTGTAGATCAGCTATTAAAAAACGAAAAAACACTGTAAACAAACTGTGTGGAATATTTCTGAAACACTTTTGTAATTCAAATCTTGAGTCTAGCCAAGTACATAGGCTAATAATTAGGGGGTCCTTGACATGAACATGTTTGAGAACCACTGATTTGTACAACATTAATCATTAATCAGTTCTGCGAAACACTTTGCCAAATTCATCAGAAGAACTGAATGAATTATGAGAAGGGTGGCGCAAATTATGAGCAATCTGATGAGTTAACATTACATTTTAAATTACTGACGCACAAATAATATCTATGTCTATTTCTACTATCACAGATGCTGAAAGAAACACCTGGCTGGCAGCTAGTGAGCACTTAAAACCAGTGCAAAGACTGGACACGACAAGAAGAAGTGCGAAGACGATTTTCAGGTGAAAAAAACATCTGCTGCTACGTGACGTCTTTCAATAGAGTCTGAGGATGTCTTTTATTACATTTTTGGATACCTTTTACTTTCGTTTGATACTTTTCTTTTTTGTTGTTTGACATGTTCCTCCTATAATTCTTAATACTATGTATGCAAATAAAATTAATGGGTAGCCTGTACAAAACATTATGCCACCCTTTTACACCTGTAAACTTGTGTTATGCCCAAGTTGAAGCTGTTACCCTAAACTGTTGATCTGGGGTCAATGACTACATTTTTTATTTGTTTTTCTGTCCTTTAGGTGTTGCATGGTGACAGCAGCAGTTGTTGAAAGGATAATGAAGCTTCCCGACTCGTCTAATTGTCTTAGGTAGTGTAAACTGTTTTTTCTAATCTGTTTTAAAGCATTGCAAATACGGAGACTATATGGAGGTCATGTTTTAGTTTAACAATCTATTGTTATGTGGAAAGCAACAGACGAACACTGTTAACATGCAAACCATATATGTCTAATTATGTTAAGGTGAAGTTCTCACAGCTACAAAATGGATGCTGAGCATTGAGGAGGGTCCGGTCGGTGTGGCTCCACAGATCAACTTCCTGGCTGGACTGGCAGCTTTTCCAGTTATTACAACTTCACTCTGGTGCACAGGAGCACGCCCGAATTCATTCAAAGGTAACTTTCTGCTTGAAGTAGAACCATCATATGTAACTCGAAAATTTTGCTCTCTTGTAGAGCAGCTGTGAGTGCACCTTTTCCATATGTGATTTTTGATTTCAGATGTTTCGTTGGGATCAACCCATTGGCACCAAAACGACAAAGCTGCTCAGCCAGAAAAGTGCCTTGAGGGAAGGAGAGATGGAGAGAGCGATGCCACTGGCTCACAGATGGCGCAGGGGCGAGTACCTGTAAAGGTGAGCCAGTTGCGATACCCCTATCGTATTTTGCATATTGCTTTGCCGTCTTAGGTCATATTTTAGTAGAGTTTTATCATTTATTTAGTTTTTTAGATGTCAAACATACCATGAGATCATTCAACAAGACAAACTTACATAATTCTATTATTATTATTATTATTATTATTATTATTATTATTATTATTATGCTTATTATTATTACACAATTCTAACCAATAATTGTAAATATAGAAGGTGTCTTGGACTCATAAATGCACTCACTTTTCAGACAATTCAAAATAATTGCATGTTTATGAAAAAAAACGAATAAACTAATAAAATAGATACTGTTTGAATAAAGGCTTTGGGCTATCAGCCGATAAACTCACAAGGAAACTCATGTACACTAAATCAAGTGGTGTAGCAAAACTTATATACTTGGAGTCTTTAGAAGATAGACTCGAGGCATTTTCCCACTGTTGTCTCATGTCCTTTTGGTCTCTTTGCAGAGGCAACAATGAAGAAGTGACCGCACGCAACTAAAGGCCAGCTGGGTCAAGCCATCAACAGCAAGTTGCTCAGGCATCGCCGAAAGGCAGATAATTGAAATGATTATTCCTGTCTAAGATCAACCAATTATTTTCTGTTGTGATTATGTTTAATTGAGATTTTGAATAAATGTTTAATAACTTCTAGATATTGTGTTTTATTTAATTAATGTAGGTATGCATATTTGTATTTATGTAGGTATACATATCCTTAACATACTGCATATGTGTAAATAAACATATATGACCTATATTTAACATATATGTGTAAATAAACATATATTACCTATATTTAGCATATATAATATATAATGCATATATGAAATTGGCCCCCTACATATATGGGCATATATGCAGCATTCATATATATGCACATATATGTGCATATATATGTACATATATGGGCATATATGCAGCATTCATATATATGCACATATATGTGCATATATGGATATATATGTGCATATATGTTGAGAGACATATATGTAGGGGGCCAATTTCATATATTTGGCATATATGTTGAACATATATGTGGCAATATAGGTTCATATATTTTCTTTCCGTGTGGGTTTGGTACCAAAAATGGCTATAAATCATTTGGAAAGGCTTTGTGAGTGTATTTTTGGACTTGGTGTTGTTCACATATGTGTTCTGTGTATCTAGGAATCATTTATTGACAGCCTACACAACCTACTGATCACTTTAAGAAAATAAACCTATTTTTTTTACTAAAATGGGAAAATGGGCAAAAAAATAAAGGCTTCATTATACAAAAATGGCCATAACTTTTTTTCGCTATGTTTCCGGCAGAGCAGGCCTCTCATTCTGTGGACCTTAATGACCAAATGAATAGAAAAAAAACCAAAAAAAAGTATAGCATGACATCACAGGTCCTCTCAAATTTTCGGTGACTGGATCCCCGACTAAGTGTCTGTGTTCTTATGGCCACTGTCAGTCCAGAGCAGACTCCCATAAACGGCAGTCTGGTGATAGCGCGCCTAGAAGCGTACAGGAGCTCGAGCCTCATCAGTTCGTTTGTGTTCATTCGTGTTCCGTTTTGTACACGTTGCTACTGGAGTCTCTAACTATATACTTAGAGCTAGAGTCGATCCAGGGCAGGTACAGTCTAGTAAGTGCTTAATTGTATTCTTCTCACTGTTAATACCATGGTAGAGGGAAGGTTCGATTCACATTGTATTTATGTTTGTTGAAGTAAGCCTAGAAACTTCGTCAGGTAGGTATAGGGGTTATTTTTTAGGCCACTGGGTCGGAATTCGGATTTGGGGGTTCTACAATTGACTTTTTGAATCTTCTGGTTTCTTGGATTTGGTTATACCGTTCACGCTCTGATCACTGATTTGGTATTTGTAGCACTTCTCTATTAATTATTTGCACCGATTGTATGCCCAACGTAATAATTGTGTATTAAAAACCTACGTTTGGCTTGAACCAGGTCGCCTTGTTGCTTTAATTCGCACTCCCCTAGACCCGGTGGGTCGCAACAATAACGAATGTTTCACAATACTTGTGCTGGAGTAAAAGTAGTATACGTGACTTTGAGATGTGGAGTAAAAGTATGCAGACAATAAGAAATATAAAGTAAAAATATAGCTGCAAGCAGCGATAATACGGGGCCAGTGAATAGAGAGAGAGAGAGACATGGAAACGGAATAGATTGAAGAGAGAGAGAGTTTTGACAACAATACTTTTGAATAAGCATTTCATGTTATCTTTAACATGAAATACTCTCAAATTAGCATTTCATGTTATCTTTAACAATTGCACATGCATTATTTGATGCAGTTATGTTTTGTGCAATGCAATTGAAAAGTGGAATGACCCACCCACAGACAGACAGACAAAAAGCAAAGTGCAATAATAGCACAATAAGACATGGAAAGGGAATAGATTGAAATTGAGACAAAGCAAATGATTCCAACAGGCGAATATTCTTTTCAGCCCAACCCAGCTGAGGTGGTCATATATAGGACGCAGGGGGGCAATCCCAGGTGAAAAACCTCACCCATTGACATCTCAACCTATTGCCATTGACAGGAATCAAACTCTCGACCTTTGGATTCACAGGCTGAGACACTACCTATAGGGCTATAGCTTTGTCCAGGCTGAGGTCATCTGTTGAAGATAAAAGTGAACCAGTGAAAGCAGCCGATCTACAAGCTCAGAAACATGTTGCTATCTGAAAAGTTTTGAGATTGTAGATCGGTTATTTTCACAATGAAGTTTGTCATACATTGCAAAAACATACTCTCTCCAAGAAGCATTTCATCATTACCTTTAACAGTTGCACATGTATTCAATGATACAGTCATGTTGTTTGCAATTCAACTTAAATTAAGTCTGCATCAAGTGAGGCTTGAACTGGCGACCCTGAGATTGTGAGGCCTTCATTTAAGGGAGACGCCATTGGCCCAACAGATAAGTAACTGTGAAAAAGGAGATCACACAGATGATACAGTTTCACGCAAATAGCTGAAAAATCCTGGGTTTAAGTGTTTTTCAAACTGCTCAAAATTGCGGACAATCTAAGGGCGGAGCTTACTGGTGAAAGCGATAGATGTGTTCCTCATGAGTCAAGGCACATGTGTAAGCAAGTTTCACGACTTTCGGCCAAACGAGGCATGAC
The DNA here is from genome assembly GCF_963454915.1 of Gymnoscopelus microlampas. Classification (NCBI taxonomy): domain Eukaryota; kingdom Metazoa; phylum Chordata; class Actinopteri; order Myctophiformes; family Myctophidae; genus Gymnoscopelus; species Gymnoscopelus microlampas. Next base: position 56,467,212 of record NC_139945.1, read on the forward strand.
TTATGCCTGTTTAAAGTCTGCCTTTTAAAAAAATTGCTATAGCGCCCCCTTTTGGCCAATTGGAGTGAGATTGGTTTCAGTGATATTTGGAATGACCCTGTACATTTCTGCCAAGTTTCAAAGAAATGTGAGTCTGCATGTATGTTTTAGGCACAGATGAATAATTTTCATAAAACTGTAATAGTTAAAATCTATCTCCTCCTGGGATTTTTGAGCAATCTGCACGAAACATTTTACACATGAACTTTGGACCACTGCCTACAAAAATTTCCAACGGATTTTCCATAAGTGAAAAAATGCAGAAGTTAGGAGCCAATGACTGTTTTTCATATAATTCAAAATGGTGGGCGATCTAAAGGTCAGAGGTCAAAAGTCAGACCACGAAAGTTGTCGGGCATGAAGAGACGCATGTGTGTATCGAAGTTTCATGGTTGTAGGTCAAACAGGGCATGAGTTGTACCTGTTCAAAGTTGGCACTTTCAATTGAGTGCTATAGCGCCACCCTTTGACGAATGAGTGTGAGAATTATTTCTTGGTAGTTTTTCATGAGCATCTACCATATGGCCGAGTTTCGTAAAAAGCGTATGCACGGTTAAGCCAGAACTGGCAAAAACAAGTATTTTTCAAACTGCTCAAAATTGCGGAAAATCTAAGGGCGGAGCTTAATGGTCAAATCGATACGTGTGTTCCTCATGAGTCAAGGCACATGTGTAAGCAAGTTTCACGACTTTCGGCCAAACGAGGCATGACTTATGCCTGTTTAAAGTCTGCCTTTTCAAAAAATTGCTATAGCGCCCCCTTTTGGCCAATTGGAGTAAGATTGGTTTCAGTGATATTTGGAATGACCCTGTACATTTCTGCAAAGTTTCAAAGAAATGTGAGTCTGCATGTATGTTTTAGGCACAGATGAATAATTTTCATAAAACTGTAATAGTTAAAATCTATCTCCTCCTGGGATTTTTGAGCAATCTGCACGAAACGTTTCGTACTTGAACTTTGGACCACTTTCTACAAAAATTTCCAACGGATTTTCCATAAGTGAAAAAATGCAGAAGTTAGGAGCCAATGACTGTTTTTCATATAATTCAAAATGGTGGGAGATCTAAAGGTCAGAGGTCAAAAGTCAGAGGGTGAAAGTTGTTAAGCATGAGGAGACGCATATGTGTATCCAAGTTTCATGGCTGTAGGTCAAACAGGGCATGAATTGTACCTGGTCAAAGTTGGCATTTTCAATTGAGTGCTATAGCGCCACCTTTGGACGAAAGATTGTGAGAATTATTTTTTGATCGTTTTTCATGACCATCTACCATATGGCCGAGTTTCGTAAAAACCGACAGCGCGGTTCAGCCAGAACTGCGAAAAGTGGCAGAAGAAGAAGTGACAGAATAATGCGAATAACAATACGTGTCCAGAGCAGAGCTCTGGCCCCGTAAAAATACCTCAATTGTATTTAAGTGTAGTATTTGAGTAAATGTATGTGGTTATTTTACACCACTACAGGTTGATGTGCGACAATTTGTGTTGTTGGTGGGGGCGGGCGGTCGTGATGGCTGGTGAAAAATAAAGTGATTCTAAATAGTGGTGGGAAAAGTAATTTAAAAAAAATGCTCTGTTGCAAAGTTTTGGCATCAAAATGTAATGGAGTAAAAGTACAAAAATAGCGTGGTATAAAAATGTCAAATTAAAGTTCAAAAGTAGTCAATAATGTTCCATTTCACAAGTGTTTAATTGTATGACATGTAAAGAGCTTTTGAAAGTAGCGGCTCTTAGTGATGGGAAATATCGTTCATTTCAGTGAACCGGATCATTCAGGGTCGTTCAGTAAAAAGATTCGTTCATTTCGTTCATGTCGTTCGTTCGTTACTTCCGGAAGCTGGGATCTCCCAGTGTGCATGGACCTGGTCGGCCGGCCGTATCACTCGAGTCCGTTGCTGTTCGTTCACGTTCACAGACTCAACAGCGGAACACCACGTGACGTACCTTGAAATCTATTGGCCGACCGTCGCTCCAGGCTATGGGGTGTTGTTGCTGCCGCCCTCCCAGGGATGGGATGGGATGTCACATTACGATTACGATCCTTATATTCCATAATGTGAACTATACAGTGCAACAAAAACTGTTTCTGATAATATCAGCCATGCAGTTGCTCAACATTCCTTCATTTAACTTTTATAACGTCTTGTCATTTTATTTGTATACCTACGCAAATCAGTAGGACTATTTAAAGTGAGGTAAAGTAGTTCTCCCCCAGGTCCTGTGAAGAAAGAGACGAGTGAAGTATCCCCGACCATAACTCTTTTCCCGACCCTCACCATTCCCTCACAATCCATGTAATATACAATTATAGTAGGAATAACCAAAAAAAAGTCTGGTTTTTAATAGTTTTTATTATTTTTTTGTGGTGAATTAAGAACAAGAATAAAAAGTACAAAATGTCAATAACAGACAAATGTGCAATAGAAAGAAAATACTTCAGTGCAAACAAACACAAACACAATTATTAAGAAAATATTTAGATAAATGTGCATTGAAAAAAATAAGTATATAGCCTAAATTAAAAACAAATATGAAATATAATTACAAATATGTGCAATCAAAAAAGAAAATACTCTACTTCAGTGCAAACAAATTGTGCATTAAAAATAAAGACTTTAGCCCAAATAAAATTAAAAAATACAATTACAAATATTAAGAAAATATCAAGTATTGCAAACAAATTTTAAATAAAATATAAAGACAATGTTTAGAAAATGTGCATTGAAAAAAATAAGAATATAGCCTAAATGAAAAACAAATATGAAATATAATCACAAATATCCTGAAAATATGAAATATGCAATCAAAAAAGAAAATACTCAAACTTCAGTGCAAACAAATTGTGCATTAAAAAATAAAGACTTTAGCCCAAATAAAAACAAAAAAAAATACAATTACAAATATTAAGAAAATATGAAGTATTGCAAAAAAAATATGAAATAAAATATAAAGACAATGTTTAGATAAATGTGCATTGAAAAAAAATTAAGAGCCTAAATGAAATCTTGAAAATATGAAATGTGCAATCAAAAAAGAAAATACTCAACATCAGTGCATTGAGTGCAAACAAACTGTAAACTCAAGACATGCTACAGTTTGCATGGCCACATATATCCCTCTACTTGAGGTTACAATTGAGGAATGTCAGCTGACTGACTTTGGCTGTACTGAGCCGATTCCTTCTCTCTGTTATCAGCTGCCCTGTCTTGCTAAAGACCCTCTCTGATGGCACTGATGTGGCTACAATGCAGAGTCTAGTTTTCATCACATGACACAGCCTGGGATAGACCAGCTTTCGACTGGCCCACCACGTGAGAGGGTTTGAGGACCTGGGCATCCGAGCCTCCGCCCTAAATGCACGGACCTCCATCAGAGCATCAGCTGTTGGGTTCCTAGTGCTCTGAAGCCCAGTGTTGTCCTCATCAAACTCTCTCCAGATACTGCTGCTGTCCTGTGTGGAGCTCCCTTGTGCCTGTTCATCTTCTTCCTCAGCTTGCTGGTTGGGGAATGTGACCTTAGATGCCATACCGCAGAGGTGCCCAAAGGTCCTTTCAGCATCCTCTTCCCGCTTGAAGGCCTTCTGTTTGAACCTGGGGTCCAATGCTGCTGCCTGGGGGTACAGATCGTTCTTGTCAATTCTGGCGAACCTGTAGTCCATTTCCCTCATCAATGTCTCCACCATCATCCTCACTGGATCTCTTAGGTCCACACCACGGTAGTTTGCAGTGAGTTTCTGCAGACTTCTCATCTGAAGAAGCACCTTTGACATAGTCACAAACCTAAGAGAAAGAGAAAGAAAGTTTAGGCCTCTTAAATGTTTTAAAATAAATAATTAATAATGTTATTATTAGCAGCAGTAGTTGTTGTTGTTGTTGTTGTTGTTGTTGTAGTACAATAAGCAACTAGTCACTCAGTCAATCTGCCTGTGTGTATCTTTCTTATTATTAGTCTTTGAAGCCCAGATCCTATGGTAATGACCTAGGTCAAGCCAGACAAGCAGGAGCCTAAAGCTTGATTAACAGGCTTTGTTTGTGTGCAAGTGAAAATTAGGCCTTCAACATCACAGTATTACAACATGACAATACAATAATATTTTAAAACACATACCGTTCAGCACTAAGTTCAACCGTGACTTCTTCAAAGGGCTTCAGGATGTCACAGACTGTTTGCATGTCCTCCCACTCCTCTGGTGATGGGATGGTCACTGGGATGGGCACTTCTGCGTTCAGCAAGGCCATGGTGACGATCAGTGGTTCTCTGGTCTCAAGCATCCTTCTCAACATGTAGTAAGTGGAATTCCACCGAGTTGGACACTCCTGCTTGAGACGCAGTTCCCCAGCAGTATACCCTGCTGTGCTGTTTTGTTGCTCCCTCAGTTTAACTGTTGCCTTGTAGCTTTTGTGGAAATATTGCACAATTGCTTTGACCTTGTCCACTGTATCTTTTAACTTATCAATGCCTTTGCATATAATGAGGTTCAGTATGTGGGCAAAGCAAATTGCATGGTTCCATCCTGTTCCTCCTTCTGCCTTGGGCCCCATGGCTTTCACAATGTTGGCAGCACCATCGGTAACACAGGCAGCAACTTTGTGTTCAATGTTCCACTCACTAGCAATCCGCTGTAGTTCTTTTGCCAGATGCTGAGCTGTGTGTCTTTCTTCCACCGCAAAGCAGTCCAGCAGGCAGGAGACCATCTCAAAGTTCTCATTGATAAAGTGACAAGTTACAGACATGTAGCTATCAGTGGCTCTGGACATCCAGCAGTCTGTGGTTAGACACACTGATTCTGCCTTATCCACGCTGTCTTGGACTCTCTCAAATGTCCTCCTGTGCAGATCAGGAACAATTTTGGTTGACAAAGTTTTCCGGCTTGGCAAGACATAATTTGGATTGATTTCCTTCACAAAATCACGGAATCCGATGTCTTCAACAACTGAATATGGTTGAAAATCCCGTGCAACCATTCTTGCCAACGCATCATCCATTTTCTTTTGCCTCACTGGGTCAATAGGCCTTGTCACAAAATGGGTTAGGTTTGTTTGGGCTCCTCTTACCCTGCGCCTGGGATTTGTACCTGTAACAGCAGCTGCAGTGGTGCTGGTACTGCTTGCTGGAGCAGCAGAACTGCTGGCTGAAGTAGTAGCAGTGCTAGTGGGACCAGGAGTCGGACCATTACTGCTTCTGGCTGATGCTGTTGCAGTGCTACTGCTGCTGGTGTCTCTGTCTTCTTCTTCTTCCTCCTGCCTGACCTCTTCCAACCGCACAGTTACGTGTTGGTTTTTAATGTGTCTCTTCAGGTTACCTGTGGACCCACCTTTGTAAGAATAGGTCTTTTTGCATAGTTTGCATTTTGCTGATGTTTCAGATAGTTGGTCAAATTGGGTCCAGACAGCACTTCTCTTCCTTGATGCATCCATTATCTTAAGTTGCAAATCTCTAATGACTCTCTCATCACTGGGTGTTGGGTCAAGGGCCAGGTTAACCAGGGGACAGTGGATGGAACATACCAAGTAAAAGGGGGGCTACCCAAGCTGTTACTATGAGGAGGGACTTGTGTATGTGTGATGATGCTCACACCCCTCCCTAAATAACAATGGTTGAGTCCTCCTGTCCATGTTGCTTCAAGTTAAGAAAACACAACTCAAGAGAGAAGTTATAGATGTGTCATTTAATTGTAAACCAAGTACATTGCAGTACAGTAAATAAAGAAACCAATCCACATAATATAAAATCATCAATCAGCCCATTTATAAAAGCTTCATATTTATTTGCTTTATATTTTAAAATAAGGGGTCTGTGTTTGAGAACCACTGCTTTATGGTACTTGTTCCCTTAAAATCTGAAAAGAGTTTGTGCCAGGGATCCCCAGAACAGAATTTTTGTGCTAAATTATTCTACCCTTTTCATTAAAAAGTTCAAGATCATTCAAATTGTTTAAAAAATAGCCGATCTACAGGCTGACAGTGCTTGCACATTGGCTATTTTTTATTTGAATTGCTATCTACTGTGTCTGTCTGTCTGTCTGCCTGCCTGCCTGCCTGCCTGCCTGCCTGCCTGCCTGCCTGGCCTGCCTGTCTGTCTGTCTGTCTGTCTGTCCATCGGGCCTTTAGCCCACCAGACAGCCAATACACTAGTATCCATTCAGCAGAGCAATGAACCCTCGCCTATAGTGATGCAAATGTCTTCATGCCATGGCCATGGGGTGCCAGGGGTGGGGGTCTGGGCCATCACCTCTGCTGCTCTGCTCTGAGAGCAGCTTGAGCCATTCATTCATAGTAAATAATAGTCTCAGATTAATGTATAGATCAAGAAATTGTTTTACTTTTCAAATAAGAAAACACATTGTTCAGCAGCTTCTACTCCCTATCATTGATTATTGTGACATCATCTATCAGAACACCTCAGACACCCATCTTCATGCATTAAATGTAATCACAACAATATCTGTAGATTTGTACTTGGGTGTCCCTACAGTACACATCATTGTGTACTGCTGCTTTTTGTTTTTAAATGTATTTACTTTAATTATCCATCCTATTTAAAAGAGCTTTTATTCAATCTTTATTTCAGACTCAGAGTCCATAAAACAATACATATGACAGTTGCTCATTGCTAAAACTCAGATAAAAGCAACGATATAAAACAAAACAAAACATAAAACATATAAAACAATAAGACAGTCCTTCTACAGCTGCTCACAGTCTGTAGAGGCTGTTTCGCCAATGTTTCCATATCATGGACGAGAACCTAGTGGAGCTCATGATAGGATTAATTAAAATCTTGATAACATGATTGTCAGACTCTTCAAGACGACATATGAATTTGTACATTAAGTTTCTTAGTAGGGCTTGACAGGTAGGTACCCCCAAGTTAACAAACAGCTGACTGGCACTGTGCCATCTTGGTACCCTCACCAGCAACCGTAGAGCATCATTATATGCTACTTTGAGTTTTTGCATGCTGCTAACCTTGTAATTACTCCATAGGTGAGCCGTATACAAAGGTGTACAGAAAGCTTTAAAAAGTGATACCTTGACATGTACAGAACATTTGTGAAATTTCCTCATTAGTATATTTGCCTGAGCATATCATTTGGATCTTTGTCTATTGATGTCTTTGTCATCTGTAAGATCATCAGAGATATAGTGACCAAGGTACTTAATCTCCCTGCACACAGATAGTATGTTGCTACTGAGAATAAAATTAGGGAATACAGCCCTTCTATCCTCTTTACTTCGTACAATCATGATGCTACTCTTTTTGGCATTATACTTAATATTGAATTCAATGCCATACTGCGAACACACCCTCAGAAGCTGTTGTAAGCCTGCACTGTACGGAGAAAAGATAATTAAATCATCCGCATACATAAGGTGGTTGACAACAGAGTCCCCTATGACACAACCAGTTTTACACAGGTTCAGATTCCTTGATAAATCGTCCATGTATAAATTAAACAGTAGGGGAGATAAAATCCCCCCTTGCTTCACCCCATTATTTACATAGAAATGTTCAGACACAGTATTACCCCACTTCACCTGCATAGTCTGATGAGCATACCAAAAGGCAAGTATCCTTATAATGTACATGGGTACCCCTCTTTGGCACATCTTATCAAATAATTTGAAGTGATTCAATCTGTCAAATGCTCGAGAAGCATCTATAAAACACAAAAACATGGTGGAATTGTGACTTCTATAATTTGCTAAAATGTCTTTCAAAGCATATATACACATATCGGTACCATGTTTCCTTTTAAAACCAAACTGGTTGTCTGCTGTGGTAATAAACCCGTCCAATCTGTCCAGCAGGATTTTCTCCAGGACTTTGGAGAGAATACTAGCTAGAGCAATCGGTCTATAATTATCAATACTATTTATTTTCCCTACTTTGTCCTTGATAACTGGCACTAGCAGCACAGATAACATTGAATCTGGTAAGACACCATGATTAAGGAACCCAGTAATACATAGAGCAAGTATAGGAGCAAGCTTCAGACTGGCATGTTTTAAGTGTTCAGCTGAGATGTTATCCAGGCCACAAGCTTTGTTATTTTCTAGCTTCATTATAGTGTTGTAAACTTCATCTGCTCTAACTGTCACATTTTCAGTGGGGTCAACTTTATCCACCACAAAAGAGTCACTCTTAACACAGTTGAACAACTCATAGTAGTGTTGCCGCCACAATTCAGCAATGTTGCCTGACCCACACACTCCTTCAATGGAAGAAGGTAATGGAGTTTTACTGCTGTTTATGGTTTTGACCTCTTGCCAGAAGTCAAAACAACTGTTGTTTTGCAGCTTTCTGGCAAGTGAGTCTGCCCTCATTGTGTCCTCATTCTTTTTAATGAAACGGACAGCATACTTATATTTGGCATTGGTGGCCTGTTTCTGTTCAAACACCGGCCCCTGTCTTGGCCTTCCTGATTCTGCCCAAACCTTAAAAGCAGCTCTAGCAGCAGTGTGTAGCTCAGTCACATGTTCATTCCAACCAGGTTTTATACTAAACACTTTTTTCTTACCCTTGTAAAGACCCTTACTTGAGTCATTTAAAGCATTTATAATAAGATCATAAGTAGCACATAAATCTCTACAGTGATGCACATTTTTACAGTTAGTGTCAGTGCACTGCATGGCTTCCCTTGGAAGAACAACATAATCTAATGTTTTGTCTGTGAGTGAGGTATAGTGGTTAATATCCTGCTCACTTAGTTTAGACCAATCCAGCCTCGCTGTGTATGAATTACTGTTATCCACAGATAGAACTGGAATGTTATCAACATTTAGGGTCATTATTATCGGAATGTGATCAGTGGTGGCCAGATCATAACATATTTTCATGTTGTCCAGTGAAGTGTGCGCATCTGCTGTGCATATACAGTGATCAAGCCATGACACTGTATGCCATGCATCACTTTTACATCCACACAGTTCAATTTATCCATCAAGACACACTCAACAACCTTATTTTGATACACCTAGTATACAAAAATAAATTGGGAGACGTTCTTTTAAGTTTAAAGCTCCTACTGACTGGAACAATTTACCAATTGCAATTAGATCAATTATTTAATTTCCTGTTTTCAAAATGTCCTTACTTGATTCACTTAAAACGAACTGTTCTTGCTTCTGATTTTTTTTTTTTTTTTTGATTGTATTTAGATCACTTTTTACTTATATTTTCTCATTATTTACTTTCAGTTTTTAAATGACATGTGTTGCTGATGTAGTACGGTCTGGGATGGTGTGAGAGCCCTTATGTGTATGTCTCATGTGTATGTTTTGTTGTTAGTGAATGTTTTGTGATTGTTTTTTGTCATTGTTTGTTTGTTGTGCCTGAGGACCCCCTGGAAGACGAGATGATACATCTCAAGGGATTTATCCTCCAATAAATTTTCAAATAAAAAAATCATTACTAAACTACAACATGAAGAGACCCCCTAAACGTACTGGGAACACTACTGTTTTACAGGGAAATTAACTTTTCCTAATAAAATGTGTAATTTTTAACAAAGTGCAGCGTTTAACTTGTGTTGATCTTATATGGTTATATTACTGTACTGTAGAAAATGTATCTGAAAGATATAAACAATATTCTAAATCTGACAACTTTATATATTTATAAATATATATATATATATATATATATATATATATATATATATATATATATATATATATATATATATATATATATATATATTTATATAATATATTTGCATAACAAAAGTATGCAAACATAGAACAGTAGGCTATATAAAGTAAATAGCACCAAAATATAATAAAAGACATTGCAAATTAAATTTGTGGACATTTTGACCAGATTGTATAGGGTCACACATTTGAGTATAACACCCGGTACATAGAGACGTTGCTCCGGTATTACTCAAAATGTGTGACCCTATACAATCTGGTCAAAATGTCAGCGTTTTTTTTTTCTTTTCTTTTTTTCTATCATGTTGTGATTCCTACGTGGATTTTGTTGTTCATAACTTAGATAAAGTAGGATGCGGCCAGCTGACCATGCAAAATGGCAGTGTCCGTGGATTTTATAGATATAGATAGATAGATAGATAGATAGATAGATAGATAGATACACACACACAGTATATAGCAGGGGTCTTCAACGTTTTCAGGCCAAGGACCCCCTAGCTGAGAGAGAGATGAAGCAGGGACCCCCTCCTCTATATTGTATGAAATTGTGTTCCAGATTAAACTTTTTTTGTTCACTTGGTCTGCTCTTTTTTCCCTCTACGCCTCTTTGCCAAAAATAGCCAATCTACAAGCTCACAACGCCTCGCAGCTTGTAGATCTGCTATTTTTGTCTAAAGTTCTCCTCAGAAAAGGGATGCTAGTGGTTAAGGTAAAATAAAAAATCATATCACACAAAGATTTGGCGGACCCCCTGTAGAAACTCTGAGGACCCCCTAGGGGTCCCAGACCCCCTGTTGAAGACCCCTGGTATATAGCATGCACATATTTTAATGCAATTCATAATTTTCTTGACATTCATATATTTTCCACCAGTGCACTTACACTGATTATTTTCTATAGCATGTTCCAGTCACTCTTCGTTTTATTGTTTAATAGTTGTGTCTAAACCCTAAACATCATGACGTTGTTGTTTAATTTGCAATGTACAGTATTGTAACTGTAGGCATAATGGCATATATCTATCAGATTTTTTTAAGAAAGAGTGTCACAGTCAATGAGCGAGAGACCGCCGTGGCGCACTCTACTTTAATGTATTCAGTACATTCCGTTCACAAGTCGGTCGGCCACAGCACTTTGTTCAGAGAGTGAACGTGAACGATAGTACTCTTTCCCTTTTCGTTCTCAGTCAGTCTGACAGTCAGTCAGTCGGTCTTGGTCAAATCTCGGTCACCTTTCTCTAACCCCACCCACCCCGGCGCAGAGCACAGACAGTCAGACAGTCACAGACTCAATGCTCGCCCAATGAGGGAAGAGGAAAGGCCGAACGGGCGAACCGTCTCTTCAGCCAATCCAAAAAAAAACGCATTTTGCAACTGAACGAACTGACCGGATCTTTTCGGGAAGTGACCTAGTTCATTTCGTTCACCAAAAAGAACTGGTTCATTTTATTCGTTCGTTCATGACCGACACATCACTAGCGGCTCTACAAGCTCATAATGTGTTGCGATGAGCATGTAGATCTGCTGTTTTCATCTGGCGAAAATGTGTAAAGGGCTCCAGTGACGGTGGAGTGAAAGTACTGAAAAGTAGAAATACTAAAGTGAAAAGTACTTCAACATTGAGTATAGCTACTTAATTAGTTTATATCACTGCTTCTGAAGGACATTTATACCACAGGCCACGTGTCCTTGATTATCCCCCACCGAATGTAACATATTTCAATGACATCATTTGTTGATCCATTTAATAATATTATATAATATTAACGAAGCCTTTCGGACTATGCAAGAACTATTCTGGGTCGACGTAAGAGAGAAGACAGAATACTCAATGAAGTGAAATTGTCCAAAAGACAAAAAGTGCCCGCACATACTGTTATTACATAAGTGTAACAGTGTATTTTAGAGCCAGAGTAAAGGTTACCAACGTTTCGGCAAACAAATGCCGCTTTCAGGGTATACAGAGCCAAATGCAAGTGACACTTAACTATGGTGACTGAGAGTAATACGGCCAGTTTGG